>NC_041407.2:34287528-34378071 GCF_900747795.2 Erpetoichthys calabaricus
GGCACATTTAGAAGACAAAAGAAAGGTGAGAACGGTTTTAAGGTGGGCCGGATCTACGAGTTTTTTCGTAGAATCTGGTAATTCTGGTGTTATTAAATCCATTTTGATCCTGTGATATTACCGAAGGCAGCACTTTCTCCATCCTTCTAGCTATGATTTTTGAGAGTATCTTAACATCATTATTCAGGAGTGTCCTTCTATTGGTCTGTATGATGCACATTGTAACACGTCCTTATTTTGTTTAGGAAAGACGGTAATTAATGCTTGACGAAAAGTTTGAGGTAGAATTTGATTGTCTCTAGCTTCTGTAAATGTTGCCAATAAGAGGGGAGCTACCTGAGTGGAGAATTTCTTATAATATTCTATACGGTAGCCATCAGGGCCTGCTGATTTCCCACCTTGAAGTGACTTTATAGCATCTAGTAATTCTGATAGGGTCAGAGGTTTATCCAGTTCCTCAGCACTAAAAGTATCTATTTGTGGTATCTGTAATGTATCCAGAAATGCATTAGATTGTGTGTTGTCTTCTTTAAACTCAGTAGAATATAAGGTTTTATAGTAGTCTCTAAATGTGTGCATTATATTTTTATGGTCAATGATTTCATCTCCATTAGTGTTTGTGATTACTGGGATTGCATTGCGAACTTCTTGCTTGTGAATTTGTTGAGCTAAAAGCTTATTAGCTTTCTCTCCGTGTTCATAGTAATGATGTCTTGATTTATAAATAAGTTGTTCAGTTTCTTTAGTTGTAAAGATGTTGAGTTCTGTATGCAGAGCCTGCTTTTCCTATGAAGAGCCTCACTTGGACGCCTGGCTTGTTCTTCATCTATTCTAGTAATTTCGCTTCTTAGCTCTGACACTTTCTTGGTTTCTAGTTTATTTCTGTGGGAAAGAGATGAAATAATCTGTCCTCTTAAGAAGGCCTTTAGAGTTTCCCAGAGTGTTCCTGTAGAGACCTCTGAGGGTGTGTTTGTCTCTAGGAAGAAGCTGATTTGTTTGGATATAAATTCTGTACAGTTCTCGTCTGTTAATAGAAGTGGGTTAAGGCGCCATCTGCAAGGTGAGTGTGGGAGGCATAATGATTTTAGCTACAAAACTAGAGGTGCATGATCGGAGATAACAATTGTGTCGTATTTACAAGATTTAATCATAGGCAAGAAATTATTATCTATAAAGAAATAATCGATTCTTGAGTAGCTATGCTGCACTGGTGAGTAGAACGAATATGTTCTTGAGTTTGGGTTTAGAAACCTCTAGGGCTCTGATAAGTTGTGGTCGGTTACAAACTGTGTAATTGTCTTAGCAGTGTTAGATGTCGTCCCCCCTGTGGCAGGAGTCCTATCTAAGAGTGGATTTAAAACACAATTTAAGTCCCCAGCCATTATAATTTTATGAGTGTTCACATTGGGAGTGGATGCAAATAGATTTTGCATGAATTCCTTATCATCGACATTGGTTTAGGTTTCTTTATTTAGTCATGTTTACACAAGAAAACATGAAATTTGCCTTTTCAGTTGCATCTAATAACAGGTAACAGACAGAATGAAATAAAACAGACAAATAGAAATAAGAAAGGTTAAGGTAAGGCAGTTAGATAAAACATATTTACACCAAAAAAAAAAAAAAAAAAAAGGTAACAGGATATATATCAAAACCTTAAACATTATCTCCGATATTTCTTATTGAAAAGTCGTATGGCACTAGGAAGAAAGGAGTTTCTGGAGCGATTTGTGTGGGTTTTCAAAGCAACTATCCTTCCTGATTTACTGAAGTTTAGTTCTTTAGTTTAGTGTAATGGATGTCTGTCATCAGTTGAGATGATTTCCAGTTTCTTTAGCATTGCCCTCTGACACACACTAGTCAAATCATCTACATCAGCCCCAATAACTTTATCTGCATACTTCGTAATCTGCCTGAGCTTTTTTGAGTTTTGGTTTGTCAGACTATTTAATCAGGCAATGAAACTGAAAGTGATCACAGACTGGATCATAGTGCGATAGAAGGACAACATGAGGTCCTTGTCTACTTTAAATAGAAATAAGCGCTGGTTGCATTTAGAAAATAATTTTTTTGTATTTGTAGTCCAGTTAAGATTGTTATCTAGGTAAGTTCCTAAGTATATATATTCATTCACTATTTCTACTTCCTCTCCCAGAACTACAATAGGTGAACATACAGATTTCTGTCTCTTAAAATCAAATATCATTTGGTCTTTTTTACATTCAGAGTGAGAGAGTTTTTATTGCACCAGTTTACCATACAGTCCACTTGATTTAGATAGTGGCTTTCATCCTCCCCAAATATGCATCCTATGATCATGGTGTCATCCGCATACTTAATAATGGAGCAGTAGTCATTGTTCTGTCTCGGGTCACTTGTGTACAGAGTAAACAGTAATGGTGATAAGACACACCCCTGTGGACTTCCTGTGTTTGAATGAAGAGCTTTTGAAAAAGTGTCCTGAACTTTAACTGTCTGTGAACGATTTAAAAGAAAGTTCTGAATCCATAGTGTGATAAATTGGGTGCATAAACATTTATCAAAATCATTTTACAATTAAATAAGTTGCCCATGACCATCACATATCTCCCTTCAGGATCCGATACTACATCTGATGCTACAAATGGGACTGTTCTATGTATGAGAATTCCCACACCTCTAGTTTTCTTTGTAAAGCTAGAATGAAACATTTGGCCAGTCCAGTCTTTTTGTAGCCGGAATTGATCTTTGCTTAATAAGTAGCGTTTAAGCCTGTTAGGTGAGAGCATACTTTCTTTCTCTTTAATACGTGATTCAGGCCTTTAACGTTCCAGCTCACAAAATTAACTGTCCCATCATAGAGACATTGATTCTGAATTTTTAATGTCATTTTATAGTCTTAACTGGTAGTGAGGCAGTTTTAATCTTAATTTCCAATTTCCCCACAAGTTATTGCCATACAGCCTATTGTTGCATTGATAGTTATAATTATAAGGATTAAAAGGATAGATTAGATATAGCCTGGTCTCCTTCTCTACCCCCCCCCCCCCCTTATCCCCCACCCCCCCATTTTGCCTCCCCACGTGAGGCTAGACCCCACTTCACAATGTCCCAGTCCTCTGACATACCAAGAGACAGAGCACGTCCAAAACAAAACAAGATACCCCCCCAGCAGTGGTGATTGAGAACTAAAAAGTAGAGATATCTGTTACAGCTGAACTTTAAATTCTATCTGCCAAAGATATAATCATTAACAGTCTTTAAGCTTAAAATATAATCTTCAGCAATTTTAAAAGAATAAGATAATAAAATAATGAACCCTGGGAATGGTGTTGAAAAGTGGTCTAAGATAAGCAAAGTAAATCCTAATGCAGTAATAGAAATAATAATAAACCAAGGGTATGATGTTAAACAGTCTCCTTTAGGGACGTAAAAAACAAAAAAAAACCCTAGTTTAATTACATCCAAACACTCACGTCTATAACTTCCACACACTCAAGTCTATAACTGTAATTAAAACATAAACTTATAGCATCCAAGTAAAGAAAAGGATGTATGATTATAATACCCATATCTTTACAAGTGAATCAGACAGCAGGTGATAGCTCCTTGCCATGACATGACAGGATACGGCTCATTATTGTCTTTCAAAAGAGTGTTGGGAACAGCTTCTTTAATTCCTTTTCAGCTTCCTCCTTGCTTGAAAATACATAAAATTGGCCGTGAACTTCCACTTTCAGTTTGGCGGGATACAAGAGGCTGTATTTGATATTGGCTTTCCGTAACAGCTGTTTAATGTTGAAGAAGGCTGCCTGTTTTGCAGCAGTTAAAGGTGAGAAGTCAGGGAAAATACGGATGAGATTATTTTCAAATATAATCTCTTGTTTGTGTCTGAGAAGTGCCATCACATCAAGTTTACATTGTAGTCACACAAAGCGAACAATAAAAGATCAAGGTTTAAAGGGATTTGAACTGCGTATACGATAAGCTGCTGCTATCTCGGTATCTGGTTTAAAGTCATCTCCAATTATTTTAGAGTAGTAATTCTACTGCAAATTTCACTGGGTTTGTACTTTCTCATTTCTCAGGTAGACCTTCAATTCTGATATTATTCCTTCTGCACCCATCCTCCAGTGCTGCAAGTCTGTCTCCAAGTTTTTTGCATTCGGAATTCGCAGCTGTAGCTTTTTCATCGGCGTTAGATGCCAATTGTCAATTTATTTATTTCTTACTATATTGAGAAATTGTTCTGTGTACTGTACTGTATTGTATTGACCCCCTTCTTTTGACACCCACTGCACGCCCAATCTACCTGGAAAGGGGTCTCTCTCTGAACTGCCTTTCCCAAGGTTTCTTCCATTTTTCCCTACTAGGTTTTTTTGGGAGTTTTTCCTTGTCTTCTTAGAGAGTCAAGGCTGGGGGGCTGTCAAGAGGCAGGGCCTGTTAAAGCCCATTGCGGCACTTCCTGTGTGATTTTGGGCTATACAAAAATAAACTGTATTGTATTGTATTGTAATTGTTCTGTTGTTTCAATTTCAGCCGTGAATGACTGCTTAACGTCATCCAGCTGACCGGCAAGTTTTTTCAGTTTGGATCTATTTTCTTCAATGTGTTCCTCTATTTTCCCCACTATACCTTTAAAGGTCTAATCAAAACGATTAAATAGACGCATTTCCCGGTCTTTGTTATCCTTCTTAAGCCCCTTAAGCTCCTTCTTAAGCTCATTTATGGCTGTGGAGGTGGCAGTCACCAGTGTTGCGATCATCTCTTTCAGTTCGGACAGGTCGCTTCGGCTTTCATGCTCTGCGGGTGGAATTGCCGCTCCTATTACAGCCAATGCTTCAGGCTCACGAGGAGTACATGAGAGCACGTACTGCAGGGCCTTTTCTAGTTTCAATTGATCTTCTTCTGAAATCAGCGATCCATCGTGACCTGCATCACTTGCATGTTCACTCCCATTTTTGCTCTCGACTGGAGACCATGCGGTGGAGCGAGGTCCTAGAAAGTCTGCGCATTCGTCTGCCAGTTCCAGGTCAGTCTCCGTGAGGCCGTACCTCGCACTTGGGCTTGATGTCTGTCTAGACTTTGATGTAGTTTTAAGTTTCTTTTCCGGTTCTTTCTGACCTCTCTTCTTGTTATTCATGTTTATATACTGTAGTGGAAGCTATCTCTGACTAATAAGAAATACGTAAGAAAATAAAGCCGCTGCTAACGGAGCTCCGCTTCAGACTAACATCTCCTGTAACGGACGAGACCAACTGTTCTTCTGCCTTAGTAGATGGACATCCATCATTATCTAACATCATTAAAGTATATTTTTTTATGAAACTATAAAATGTATATAAGGGTTGGAAAATGGACGGATAGATATTATGTATATAAAATACAGTTTTGAGACCCCGACTGCACTGTGTGCCAACACTCAGTTAACGCAGGCAGGGACTTTTTTTTGCTGCTAGTGCAACTGCAAGTTCGCAGGCTTCCCGTGAAACACACTGCTGCCTGCATGTGTAAAACCGGCCACTGACCCAGCCATGTCTTTATTTTCTGTCTCCGACACTCAGTTAATGCAGGCAGAGATGCTGGTTGTCTACTGCCAGTGCAACTGCAGGTTCACTGGCTTCCCGCGTAAAGTGTCTGTCGCCCGCTGGTGGTTGTGGTGAACATTTAAAACTAGCTGCTGACATGGTTGTGGGCTCACTCTCTGTCACCTTGCTTGTTCAGGAAGACTATCTGTTGTTTGAATCTGAGAAGGGAGCCAATGCAGGACGACGTCATCATCCCTGCTTGCATGCTACATTTGTTTGAGTGACAGCTACTGTTTGAATAAATGCTTTCAGAATGTTCCTGTCTTTACAACAATAAAGCTGATTTTTTTGGAAACCTGAACTCACCTCCTTCTCTCTTGTGCAAGTTGTTTAATGTGTATTTATATTAATCTCCTCCTCAAATTATTATAATTGTTAAGAAACCTAAAGTCCTGCCACACTATATGATGTTTCGTGTTTTTCGGTTCAAAATTTCAAATAAAATTAACTGTATATTAATCACAATTTATCCAGTTTCCTTCAAGCATATTAATGTGTTTCTATAAAGCAGAAATAACTCAGTGTTTAATTTTTAATACAAAACAGTTTTAATAGTGTCTTGCCTATGCATATTAAGTGATTTCAGCTAGATTATTGAGTGATTTTGTGAAAGAGAAAGAATTGAATAAACAGTGATGCACTAATCAATCAACATCTCAAAGTATTTTTTGAACCACATCACAGTGCAAATTATTCTAGCACTTTGATTGTTTTTGTCAGTAACTCTGCCTTTAAAATTATATAAAGATGAAAAATAAGACATTCATTTTCTGTTTATTCAGAGATTTGCTTAAGCATATCAATTTATTTCCACTAGTTGTTCAAGGCATGATATACAGATACAGAAAACAAATGTTCACCAGGGGCCGATGTTGGTAAAAATTACTTTTAAAATTAACTGTTATATTACTCATTCCTTTCAAAAAAGTAACTAAATATTTTATGTAGTTACTTAATATAAAAAGCTTTACCAACAGTGATTTTTCTTTGCATTATTTTTTTTTTTTATTAGAGATGTGAAATCCATACTTGCAATTAAAATAAATCTATTTCCTTGAATAAAGACAATAAAGACTGTTGCAACATTCATTACTACTCCATTCCATATCAAGAAAGAGGATAACAAAATGGGGGACAGACTGAAAAAAAACTTTTAAATATGTACCTTGGTTATGAATCATACAGGATATTGCAGGATAATCTGATAGGGTTATCTATTTAGATATTTTAAATTGCCCAATGTCATAGAATGTATCATTAACACTAGAATTACCAGAGCCTACGAAAAAACTCGTATATCCGGCCCACCTTAAATCGCTTCTTAAATCCGTTCACACCTCTCCGCCAGCATCCTTTGTCCTCTAAATGTGCTGATAAAAGACAAGCTGCCAGCAGCCGGCTATTCCATCCCCCCACCGAGTTAGAACGTGAGCGAACTTTTCCCAGCTCATGACTTGATTGATTATGTGGGAGTGAAGTGGAGTTTTACAGTGGAAATAAGAGATTGTTATTCTAAAGTAATCTGTGTAAACACATTGTTAAAACAGAAACTTTGTCATATTTTAGTAATAAATGTTACAAAATGTAGTAGGCATAAACTATAGAATGTGTAAAGCCCGAGTTCCAAAGATCAAATAAACACTTTCACAAAAGCTTCAAGGACGATACAACAGCCTCCGTGGCGTAGTGCGTTAAGATTTGCCTCTTAGAGCACAACAGCTCTGCCGCCTTACAGACCTGAGTTCGATTCCCCACTGGGGATAAAATGTTGCTTTTTTTTTTTTCTTTTTAACCTCAAACGGACATAAAATTTCTAAATTGGTATGCACTGTCAGTTAATGAGATCGTGTTATTTTCATGTGGGATGCTCCTTTTAAAATATTTTTTTAACAATTGAGACTGCAATTAACAGGAACAACTGTCCTTATAACTGTTATTTTTAAGATCCATAACACACAGACAGACGAGCACTGCGTAATAGAGAGACAGACAGGCAGAGATATATAAATAAACAGGGAAGGCACATGTACTGAAAGAAAAAAAAAGATCAACGTGCGTTGTTTCTGCAGCACTGAATGAGCTCACCTGCTCTAACATCACCCTTCCCCCCGATCTGACTCTCTAAGTAACAGCGCAAGTACAGACACAAATCAAGTGCATGTGTGTACTGTATAATATTAAGAAAAAGAGCAGCTTACTACTGAAAACGGCAAATATAGGAGTGAGTGGGGATCGAACCAGAACTCTTGATTACACTTGGTTTGTGTCTGTACTTGCGCTGTGGATAGAAATATTAGCATCATCAATTAACACTAAATATTGCCCAGTTTTTTGTGGGAACAGTATTCT
This sequence comes from Erpetoichthys calabaricus, assembly GCF_900747795.2. Classification (NCBI taxonomy): domain Eukaryota; kingdom Metazoa; phylum Chordata; class Cladistia; order Polypteriformes; family Polypteridae; genus Erpetoichthys; species Erpetoichthys calabaricus. The sequence goes on from NC_041407.2 coordinate 34,295,445, forward strand.
ATATGCTAATATCGGATATAATTTAGGCTACAGTAGGTAATATACAATACAATATTCTTACTGCTTGTCTCTTCTTCTTCTTTCAGCTGCTTCCGTTAGGGGTTGCCACAGCAGATCATCTTCTTCCATATCTTTCTGTCCTCTGCATCTTGCTCTGTCACACCCATCACCTACATGTCCTCTCTCACCACATCAATAAAACTTCTCTTAGGTCTTCCTCTTTTTCTCTTGCCTAGCAGCTCTATCCTTAGCATCCTTCTCCCAATATACTCAGCATCTCTCTTCTGCACATGTCCAAACCAACGCAATCTCCCCTCTCTGACTTTGTCTCCCAACCGTCCAACTTGAGCTGACCCTCTAATGTAGTAATTTCTAATCCTGTCCATCCTCATCTCACCCAATGCAAATCTTAGCATCTTTAACTCTGCCACCTCTAGCTCTCCAACCCATATAACATAGCTGGTCTCACTACCGTCCTGTAGACCTTCTCTTTCACTCTTCCTGATATCCGTCTGTCACAAATCACTCCTGACACTTTTCTCCACCCATTCCACCCTGCCTGCACTCTCTTTTTCACCTACTTTCCACAATCCCCATTAGTCTGTACTGTTGATCCCAAGTATTTAAACTCATCCACCTTCACCAGCTCTACTCCTTGCATCCTCAACATTCCACTGACCTCCCTCTCATTTACACACATGTATTCTGTCTTGTTCCTACTGACCTTCATTCCTCTCCTCTCTAGAGCATATCTCCACCTGCTTCCTGCTATCGCTACAGATCACAGTGTCATCAGCAAATATCATAGTCCACAGGGACTCCTGTCTAATCTCGTCTGTCAACCTGTCCATCGCCATTGCAAATAAGAAAGGGCTCAGAGCTGATCCCTGATGTAATCCCACCTCCACCTTCAATGCATCCGTCACTCCTACAGCAGACCTCACCACAGTCACACTTCCCTCATACATATCCTGTACAACTCTTACATACTTCTCTGCCACTCCCAACTTCCTCATACAATACCACAACTCCTCTCGAGGCATCCTGTATTATGCTTTCTCCAGGTTCACAGAGACGCAATGCAACTCCTTCTGGCCTTCTCTACTTCTCCATCAACACCCTCAGAGCAAACATCGCATCTGTGGTGCTCTTCCTTGGCATGAAACCATACTGCTGCTCACTAATCACCTCCCTTCTTAACCTAGCTTCCACTACTCTTTCCCATAACTTCATGCTGTGGCTCATCAATTTTATCCCCCTTATTTTTAAATATCGGCACCAGTACACTTCTTCTCCAATCCTCAGGCATCCTCTCACTTTCCAAGATTCCAAGTAAACAATCTGGTTAAAAACTCTACTGCCATCTCTCCTAAACACCTCCATGCTTCCACAGGTATGTCATCTGGACCAACGGCTTTTCCATTTTTCATCCTCTTCATAGCTGTCCTGACTTCCTCCTTGCCAATCCATTACACTTCCTGATTCACTATCTCCACATCATCCAACCTCTTCTCTCTCTCGTTCTCTTCATTCATAAGCCTCTCAAAGTACTCTTTCCATCTGCTCAACACACTCTTCTCGCTTGTGAGTAAGTTTCCATCTTTATCCTATATTACCCTAATCTGCTGCACATCTTTCCCAGCTCAGTCCCACTGTCTAGCCAATTGGTACAGGTCCTTTTCTCCCTCCTAAGTGGCCAACCTCTCATACAACTCATCATGCACTTTTTGCTTAGCCTTCGCCATCTCTCTCTTCACCTTGCGCCTTATGTCCTTGTTCTCTCGTCTACTTTCTGCATCTCTCTGACTATCCCACTTCTTCTTTGCCACCATTTTCCTTTGTATACTCTCCTGTACGTCCCCATTCCACCACCATGTTTCCTTTTCCTCCTTCCTCTGTCCAGATGTCACGCCAAGCACCCTTCTTGCTGTCACCCTTACTACATCTGCTGTAGTTTCCCAACTGTCTGGTAATTCTTCACTACCACCCAGTGCCTGTCTCACCTTCTCCCTAAACTCAACCTTGCAGTCTTCCTTTTTCAACTTCCACCATTTGATCCTTGGTTCTGCCCTCACTCTCTTCCTCTTCTTGATTTCCAACGTCATCCAACAGACCACCATCCTATGCTGTTTAACTACACTTTCCCCTGCCACTACTTTGCAGTTTTCAATCTCCTTAAGATTGACTCTTCTGCATAGGATGTAATCTACCTGTGTGCATCTTCCTCCACTCTTGTACGTCACCCTATATTCCTCCCTCTTGTTAAAATTCTTATTCACCACAGCCATGTCCATCCTTTTGGCAAAATCCACTATCCTCTGACCTTCTTCATTCCTCTCCTTGACACCATACCTACCCATCACCTCCTCATCTTCTCTGTCCCCTTCACCAACATGCCCATTGAAATCTGCTCCAATCACAACTTTCTGTCTCTTGGGTACACTGTTCATTATTTCATCCAACTCACTCCAAAAATCATCTTTCTCATCCATTGCACACCCAACTTGCGGGACATATGCACTAACAACATTCATCATCACACCTCCAATTTCCAGCTTCATAATCATTACTCTGTCTGACACTCTTTTCGCCTCCAGGACACTCTTGACATACTGTTCCTTCAGAATAACCCCTATTCCATGGATTTTAATAAATATCTGCCTATATTCCTGTTTATTTCACTTATCTCATCAATACAAGTAAGCTACAATTGGCCAGAATGCCCTTCCTGATGTAACCCTCCCCCTTTATCCTTTATCCGAGCTTGTGACCGGCACGAGGAAACACACTGGTTTGTGCATCCCCTGTGGCTGGGTTATTCTGACTGCTTGTCTACAGGACATTATTATGGATGATACATAATTTTCTTCTGTTAAACAGTAATATAACAGAAGTACTCATTTTTGGTAAATGAATCTGTACAATTTTGCATCTCCCTATCTTATTGATCTTTTACAGACTTATACCCCTTCCCGCACTCTCAGATCCTCATCTGCATCTTTACTTTCTGTGCGACACAATAAACTTTGTTCTGTGGGAGCCAGAGCTTTCTCTTACAGTGCTCTACAACTCTGGAATTCTCTCAGTGCTCATATTCACCGACTAGATTCAATAGCAAAATATAAAATTATTATCTCTTCAAATTTCCATATCAAATATGATTGTATTATTTGTCAGTGAATTTGTGGTAATTTTTTTACTACATTTTTGCTTTATTGCTGTTGATTTTTTTTTTGTTTCTATTTTATTGTTTAATGCTTTGTACAGCGAACTTGAGTGTCAAGAATGGCACTTAATAAATAAAATTTATTATTATTATTATTAATGTATTTATTAATTGCACAACCACATCTCCGGCATGCTGTTTCAGTTCAGATATATCCCTCAGGGACAAAGCTGACCCCACTGACTTTCTGTCTCCCACTCAGACCTATACCTCAACAGCATCTCTGAATACAGAAACAATTATGCATGACCCATAAATCTTTATTGCACGGAAATTGCCTATTTGTAACATTAATGTGTCACAGAAATGAAACTCATTCACTCTGCTTATATAACTGGTTTGATTTTATTTGGTCTCATGTTATTCTCTGCATTTGGAAGAGCTAGTGCATATGTGAATCAATGCGTACGAAAATATACGATGGATCACATCTCTTATTTATTCAATATGGTACACAGTATTTGTGTTTCAGTATGGAATGATCCTGCATTATAAGTAACAGATGGCAATTCTACTGGTGATGAAGATACAAAATAAGAAACAATCAGGCACCAATGACTTGCTACTACAATTAATAGATTTGGATTAATTTTGGCACAGCTTCATTAAGAACACAGGAAGCACGGTCAAATTAACTGGAATAATTTATGCATTTAGGAGTTCCATTAACACTAGAATTACCAAAGCCTACGAAAAAATTTGGAATCCCGGCCCAACTTAAATCCATTCGCACCTCTCCGTCAGCATCTTTTGTCTTGTAAATGTGTCGATAAGCACAAGCATCCTGCTATTCCATCCCCCCACCAACTCAGAAAGGGCAGAAAGTCCTCTCAGCTCAAGTGTTTTTACCTGTGTGTGAGTTGCCGGGAGTTGTATAGGGTAAATAATATATCATTATTTGGAATACATATTTGGAATAATTTGTGTTCCGTGTCTACAACAATCTATATAAACACATTGTTAAAACAGAAACATTTTTCATGTATTAGTAATAATTGACAAAATGTAGACATGAAGTGTATAATGTGTGAAGCCTGAAGTCCAAATATCAAATAAACACTTTCACAAAAGGTACAAGTACAGTGGAACATCGGTTTGCGAGCATAATTCGTTCCGGAAACATGCTCGCAGTCCAAAGCACTCGTATATCAAAGTGAATTTCCCCATAAGAAATAATGGAAACTCAGATGATTCATTCTACAACCCAAAACTATTCATATAAAAATGATTAATACAAAATATAAGGTAAAAATACATAAAACAAATTAACCTGCACTTTACCTTTGAAAAGAATCATGGCTGGTGTGAGTGAGTTTCTAAACTCTTGTGGGATTCCACCCAATGGGACGACACACGGAGGAGCATCCCAAAGCAATCGCAGGCTCCCAGCGCTGTAGCAATTCAGTGTAATAGAGAATCCGAAAAGATCGCGGACATGCTCTAAGCGCCTGCCGTCAATGGGTGATACAAGGAACATTATAAATGCTCAGGGCACAGTACTGCTTGGCCATGACCCTGCCTAACTGCTGTGTCTGTGTATATGAGAGTGGCAGACCCCGCTACAATAAATAACCACGCTGTTGCTGTTTCAAGCTGAATAAAGCTGGTGTTGCTAAAGTACTGAGACTCAGCTTTGCGTTTTGGGGTGCAAGACGGGGACTCGCACGTCACAGCACACACATGTGCGCACACACACACTCACACAGTCACAATGCTGTAGTAAACAGTATACGCTTGTACGGATGTTGACTATATGAGTGAGGCATGCCGACTCAGACGTAGAATAGGAGATGATTGACAACAATCCCGCAGCGAGAGAGAGAGAAGAACCATCAGCTCAGTTGTGATCACATGACGCTCAGCAGACAAAGCGTATACATATTACTCGTATTGTAAGACCTCACTCGTTTATCAAGTCAAAATTTATTAAAAATTTTAGCTCGTCTAGCAAAACACTCGTAAACCAAGTTACTCGCAAACCGAGGTTCCACTGTATAATAAAACAAGTGCACTTTTATTCAAGAATATAACTTCAGAAAAAGAATTTGTGTTAGGGTGCGACATTGACACACCCTTAAAACGACCACTTTGGTGGGATAGCAGGCTTCTTGTGCTTATCGAAACATTTACAACACAAAAGATGCTGATGGAAAGGTGCGAAGGGATTTAAGGTGAGCTTTTTCATAGGCTTTGGTAATTGTAGTGTTAAAAAATTAAATTGCAGAAATTTTTAGTGAGTTAATCATACACATTATGTATCAGAGCTGTTGATTATTCACCACTAGACGAAAAACAACAACAAGCAATACAAAATATAAAATTACAAAAGCTTAGTTTCACTATTTCAACCCTATAGAATAGGCACATAACTTATTAGTTCTGATCTTTCTTTTCATATTTTGAAGACTGATAATTTCTTTTGCTATTTATTAGGCTTCTTGTGTTTTATTCTGTGGTTTTTCATTTGCTCACAGCAGCCTCGGTGCTGGTACACCAGCCTCCCCATGCAGTTCTGTCTCTCTCTCTCTCTCTCTCTCTCTCTCAGAACTTGCATGCATGTGAGATGCTGCTTTGCACTTATTGAATTTAGGATGAGAAACACAAAATAGCCAAAACTTATCCTTCACAGGGTATTTGCTTTGAGTGCAATGGACAGTACCAGTTTGCCAACATTGCATAGTATATGCTTTAATAATTATGACATTATATTGTTGTTGACAAGTAAATGCTGTTTCTCTACTTTACTCAGCATGAAAACCAAACAGATATTTTTCAGATAAGTTGTGATAAATAACATGACACTCAATCTGCAAGGCTACAACTTTTTCAACTTCAACCTTTTTTTTTTGTTGAAATTGGTATATATTTATTCAGCATATACCTTAAGGATTCAGTGCCCATATTTATCAAGCATCTCGGAGTAGTAAAATGGTCCTAACCAGCTCAGGCTTTTCAGAGAAAAATAAATGTGGTTCTACTCTTAAGAGAGTAGGAGTAAAAGCATTAATAAAATTTACTCCTAACATCACCAGGATTGAGAAGAGCTTGTGAGCTGCCGAAATGCAGTGTTCAGATTTTTTGTTTTTGAAAATGCAGGACAACATTGAACTCGTAAAAAGATATCTATCTGACAGAGATGGAATAATATTTGGAACAAATATTGTACGTTACATGTTCACTTCAACTATGTGGAGGAGCCGTGCACTATTTGCAGAATTGAGAGTATTGGTAGTGTTATGTGGAAACTGCAACTTTGCACCAGACTTTAAAAGCCCTTAAGACATATGAGGTAATACGTTGATTTGTGTATTTGCCAGTTCTCCATGTGTGTTGATTTTAAAGAAAGTTACATTGATACAAATTGGCACACACAAAATATTATGAGTGGTGGTTTACGGCAAGTGTTGCCATAAAATCGTGACATCATTCATTCTCTGACATGAATTTCTACTGTTTGCCTGGACAGTGACTAAGTAAACAGTTCTTATGTGGTAATCTGAGGTTGAAGAAATTCCTATCACAGTGTGACTTTTAGTGCAATTCCTAGGAGTAATCCTGAGATGCTTGATAAATACAGGCCCAGATAGGTTCCATGGGAACAATGATTAAGGTTTTTAGTGATTTGTTTGACTAGGTTTATGGGACAGAAAACCGGTTTGATTGTAGTCACTGCAGTTATGATTTGCTGCTTTGCTATTAAGTTGAAATTACTATAGCAGTGTGCATATAAAGACAATGTTTGACACTGCAATACTATGTGTCAGAAAAGACATCTTGAATCTTGTGTATTGTGCAAGACGTTCATAATGTCTGTGCTGCTAATGCTTGTTTGGCAACTGCCCATTTAGCTCTGCCTTCAGTCTTCATTGTCCTGTGTACTAACTCAACCAGGCATTCACTCCCAAGTAGCTCTCAAATCTACAAATGGAAGGGAAAACTAACTGTTCCAAAGAGATCTGGGATTATTAGTGTATGTATGCATGCTTCATAACAATTTTAATTCCATTTAGACTTATTATGGTACCCGTTTAATTAAGGTTAAGTTTAATTTTCTTTTATCTATGCTGCCTTATTGTTTGTATTGTTGGAGCATAATTAACAATGTTTTATAATGAAGAGTGTCAGTGAGTGACAGAAAATGTTTTCTCATTTGTGCGTTGTCCTCCTGTTTTTTTTTTCATTTTTGAGCTGCTACATTAAATATGCTCAGGTTATAAAGTGACATTAACCAGAAATGAGTATCATTGATGAATAAAATGTTTTCAATTGATTTTTTTTTTTGCTTAGGCAATTTAGGCTTGAAGCAACCAGGCAGTGCGATTCTTTTGCAAATATAACATTAATCTGGAGTGCACTGGATATTTCATTGCTTAAAATGTTTTCTGTTTGTTTTTTGTTTTTCTTGTGTCTAAGTGTGTTTTCCATTATAGACAGACTTACAGTTTTTTGAACAACTTTTTAGCCACTTTATTTTACTTAACTTTGCTTTGGACTGTGATGTATCCTTGTCTTTCAACAACTAGTTTTACATCATCAGATGCAAATGTTACTCCACCCAGAGAATACTTTCGCATCAGATAATATGCTATATATCAACTCATGGTCTTTTGAAAATAGTCATGGGCACCCTCTGCCATTTTTTCAGAAAAGAGTAATACAATAACTTCTAAATAGATTAATATCAGACGTAACCTCTCAGTAGAGATTCATTATTTACAAATAACCTAAATTTGGATAAAGTATGATTATAAAAGTATTAAAATATAGTCATTTGTGCCTCCATGTATACAAGCCATTTCCAAAAACAGAATCCACACATTATTAGTATATCAAACTCTATTAATTACTATTTTTTTTCTTGAAAGGGGATTTTACCTATTGTTCAAGCTTTCAGTGTTAGCTATATTTTTAAATATAATGCAGTTTATATGCACTATATATAAGTCAAAGTCAAGATGGCATCAACGTCTCACAAGGGAGCGAAGCGAGTGCAGAAAACAAAATACTCAGCAGACAATGTTTTTTCAGAATCTGATTTTGTTGAGAGTGATCAGGAGATCGAGCAAGAGAGTGAGGAACTGGCATCAGCTGATCGGACACCAGCTGATCAGCTGCCAGCTGAGCGCATTCGCACAGCTGATGTTCCTACGGCAAGGTTCATGTGGCAGGAATATCCAGACATTGATCCGTGGGAGCCAAACTGGCTACCGGACTTCACAAGATGGCATGGCTTGCTGTTGGACACGACAGATTACCAGCCGCTGAACTACATCTGGCTGTTCTTTCCTTAGGCTACCTTTCAGCTACTGTCAGATGAGACAAACAGGTACGCAGAGCAATTTTTTGAATCGCGGGCTGCGTTTGCACCGCATTCTCATTTTTCAAATGGAAACCCACAACAAAAGACGAGATGAAGGACTTTGTAGCATTACAGATATAGATGGAACTAGATTGGCGATATAACTTGAGGGAGCATTGGTCCAAACATGCTTTGTCCCCTGGTGGCTTTGAACAGGTTATGCTGCGTGATAGGTACCTGCGATAACCAGAACCAAATCCCAAGGGATGAGCCAGGCTATAACCCCATGTATAAAGTTCAGTCCCTGCTTGACATTGTGGAACCAACATATAACAACAACAACAACATTTATTTATATAGCACATTTTCATACAAAAAGTAGCTCAAAGTGCTTTACATAATGAAGAGAAGAAAAATAAAAGACAAAATAAGAAATTAAAATAAGACAACATTAGTTAACATAGAAAGGAGTAAGGTCCGATGGCCAGGGTGGACAGAAAAAACAAAAAAAAAACTCCCGAAGGCTGGAGAAAAAAATAAAATCTTTAGGGGTTCCAGGCCACGAGACCACCCAGTCCCCTCTGGGCATTCTACCTAACATAAATGAAATAGTCCTCTTTGTAGTTCGGGTTTATATAAACAATTTTATCAGCTTGGTCGTGATTTCTCTGTGGATGAATCAATGATAAAATACAAGGGACGCCTTATTTCCACCAGTATATGCAAGACAAGCCCACAAAGTATAGCGTAAAGGATTTTGTACTGGCAGAAGCAAACACTGGTTTCTGCCTGAAAGTAATCACATATACAGGAAAGTATTCCTTTCAAAGAGAAAACTGTCCCTTGACAAGTCAGGTTGTGCTGGAGCTGCTTCAGGGCTATGAACATTTGGGTCATGTTGTGTACATGGACAATTTTTTATACATCACCAGAATTGTTCATGGAGCTACAGAGCAGGGGAATTGGAGCTTGTGGCACAGTGAGGGTGAATAGGAGGTGCATGCCTTCACAGTTGAAGCCATACAGGCTGAAGATAAAAAATGGTGACAATACGGTTTTCATGCTGGCGGAAAACTTGGTGGCAATGGCATGGCACGATGTCAAACGGGTGACTTGTCTCTCTACATGTGTACCATCGCATGCGTGAGATTGCACTTACAAATGGCTGTATATTCAAGCAGGCAAAGAGTGACAGCACTATGACTGCAGCAGATTTCCACAAGAAGGTGGTTGACAGCTTGCTGGCAGAGTATGTTGCAGTGCCTTTGGCAAAGCAAGAAAGGCCATCACAAAGAGCAGTGCCAGACAAGCTGACTGAGTGCCACTTTCCTGCAACATAGGAGGACAAAAAATACAAACCTGGCTGTGTTGTGTGCAGCAACAGACAATTGAAAAGGAGGCACCAGTGCAACTAATATTGTAAGCAGTGCAATGTGGCAATGCATGCAATTGGCTGCTTTGAGCGATATCATACTTTGCAGGACTTTGCTGTGTAACATGTATGTGATATGTATGTGAAATCATATAGTATGCAGGGTCATACAACATGCAAGACAGTAACATTTGCCAAAAATAAATACTTTTTGTTGAATTGATGTGTTAAGCCATTGCTTTGTGTTCTTTTTTTAAAAAAGCTAGTTTTTGGAAAAATATTCAGCCCTGGGAGAAAAGAAACAAAAAAAAAAAATTAGCCCTAAAAAAGTTAAGCAGGCAAAAGGTTTGGAATTGATTCCAAGTGTGGAATTTGCATTTGGAAGCTGTCATTGTGAACTCTCAATATGAGGTCCAAAAAGCTGTCCATGCAAGTAAAAACAGGCCATCAATAGACTGAGAAAACAAAACCTCTTAAAAGAGAGAGAGCCAAAACATGAGGATTGGTCAAATCAACCATTTGGTACATTCTTAAAATGAAGAAACACACTTGTAAACTCAGCAACTCCAGAAGGACTGGAATACCACATAAGACAACTGTGCTGATAGATCCCCTTCACAACATTTAGCCAAACCAAGAACACTCTTCAGGAGGTAAGCCTATCATTGCCAAAGTCAACAATCAAGAGAAGACTTCATGAACATAAAGACACAGGGTTTACCACATGGTTCAAACCACTGGTAAACCTCCAGCATAGGAAGGACAGATTAGACTTTGCCAGAAAAAAAATTTAAAAGCCTGCCCAGTTCTGGAACTATTTTCTTTGGACAAAGGAAACTAATATCATTATATACAAGAATATGGGAAAGAGAAGAGAAGAAATGGATCATGATTTGAAGGATACCATAGGTAATTTTATGACATGATCATAAATGGCTGCGAATGGAAGTCAGTCACTAGTGTTTATTGATGATGTGACTGCTGGCAGAAGAAGCAGGATGAATTCTGAAGTGTATAGGGCCAAACTATAGTTTCTTCAATGGCCAAGTCAATAAACTGACCTCAGCCGAATTGGATATGCATTTCATTTGCTCAAAACAAATCTGATGGTAGAAAGTCCAACGAACAAGCATCAACTGAAGACTCGGCCCTTGGAGATGGCCATGTGTTCCAGCCTTCATACAGTCGACCAAGTATTGAAAATGATCATTATATTTATGATTATGTTAGTTTATCCAAATACTTTTGATCCCGTGAAAATTAAAATGTCTGTCTTTTCTAAACAGCTCATACAATGTTTTTGTTAAAACCCTTGAATTAAAGGTGAAAGTTTACACTTCAATCACATCTTGATTGCTTTGTTTCAAATCCATCATGGTGGTATACAGAGCCAAAATTATAAAAATTGTGTCACTGTCCAAATCTTATGGATCTGGACATAGATTACAGACAAAACGTCAGATTGCTGATTTTTACTTTATAAGCAATTTAATAATAAGGTTTTTATATTGTAAACCAGGGGTCTCCAACCTTTTTTCCCCTGAGAGCTACTTTTACAAAATGAAAATGGCCGAGAGCTACTCATGTTTTCTAACATTTATTCTCATAGCTTATTTCAATCCAAACAAACTGAATAAGCTTGCTTTGCCTGAACATTTACAAAATGTTGGTGTCTACAACTCACATTTTGCAATTAAACATCACAAAAAAATATTTAGTTCACCTGCAAGTGCATTTTGTATGTCTGTATGCATTTTCTAGTGTATCTCACACTATTGAATTAAAACATGAATGCTGTCAAAACAAAACAATTAAATTACAAATACACAGATATTACTTATTCTAGAAAGTTGATTCTGTTCATCTGGACATAGTTTTTTCCGATGGAGATACGTTACATCACTCATCCAAGTGACTTCCTCAGTCTCAGTTAACTGCAGGTTTCTCCAACCTTATAAACAGTACCTTTGCATAATTACCGAAACTAGCACCATTGGCTAACTAATTAATCAATGGCCATGAGTACCATTCACAGAGAGTTGGGGAATGGCTGCAATCACAGCATTGTAAGATGGTAAGTGGGCCTAAGGGTACAGCTTTCTCTGCACATTATTTTGAAGGTTTACTAATATATAATATATAAAATCCAATATCTGTATGTCTGTCTGCTTTTCACGAGAGAACTACTTAACGGATTTAGATCGGGTTTTTTCTATAATTTGTTTGAACATTCCAGTTGATTTTGTGACTTCTCATTTCGCTATGTATCATAGTTTCCTTCCATCCATCCATCCATTTTCCAACCCGCTGAATCCGAACACAGGGTCACGGGGGTCTGCTGGAGCCAATCCCAGCCAACACAGGGCACAAGGCAGGGAACCAATCCTGGGCAGGGTGCCAACCCACCGCAGATCATAGTTTCCTTGCAGAACCAATTTATTTATGCAAATCCAAGAAACATGCAGTGTGCCAAGGGGAGGGGCCTTCCTCACTCACTCTCCAGCTTCGGAGCGTGTTCCTTAATTCCGCTTAGCTAGCGAACGAGAGAACAATTGAATTCAACTTTGTTTGATATTTAAAATAAAGTGTTACTTAGGTCTTGATGAGTTTGAATCCGGAAATTCTCTTAAGTGTATGCCACATTGAAAAGATAGATTTCAATTCAGATTGTGGATCGTGATTTGATTTTTTGGAAAGATCGCCCACCCCTAATTTGACTAATCAAGTTTTCAAATTTATGTAAGATTCATAAACTCTTTGGTGAGCTACTTGGAAAGGGGCTACCAGTAGCTCGCAAACGACATGTTGGAAACCCCTGCTGTAAACAATAGTTTAAGTAATTTTAGAGACTAGTGCTTATATATGTTAACACTGGAATCCCTGAAGCCTATCAAAAAGTCGTAATGCCTGGCCACCTTAAATTCAGCATCTTTGTTTTGCAAATGTGTTGATCAGCTGTGGCAGCAAACAGCCTGCTATCCCATCCCCCACCAAGGCAGCTGAAGTCAAGTCAGACACAAAAGTTTCAGAGCTGAAGTCTGTTCATCTGGGTGTGAGGAGTCTAGAATTGTAAAGGGTGAATAATACAGTATATTGTTAGTTGGAATACATAAATTTCATGTGTGTTCTTTGACTACAACAATCTGGGTAAGTATAAGATGACAAGAAATACAAGGCAAGAAATGTTGAACACATAACTAAAACAGAAATGTTTTTCATGTTATAGAAATAATGACAAAATGCTGACGCGAAATGTATAATGTGTGAAGATTTTAAACCAAATATCAAATAAACACTTTCTCAAAAGGTATAACAAAACAAGTGTGCTTTTATTCAAGAATATAAACAAAGAAAAAAAATTATTCAAATTACTTGTTGCTGTTAATGAGTGACAGTTCATAGGCTTCAGGGATTCTATTGTTAAGTAAAGAGCCAGTTAATAGGAATAACACCAATACAGTATATACTGCTTTAATCTATACTCCATACTCCTATACACCTATGTACTGTACACTGGTCCTATAGATGTAGATACTGTTTTCTGTATTTCATTTATGTTATAGTTAGAGCAGATATTCAGGTGGAATGTGGTGGTTAGTGTGCCTGTTTTAGGTGTTTCTGTCCACATAAAACAGATCAGTTCCCAATGGACTAATTTTATTGAAATATGGCACAAATATTATTGGAAGAAATTTGTTGTGAAAGTTCAGCTCTATTTAAATATGCATACAGCGAGCCATGCAAAGTTTAAAAACCTCACATTTAAAATCATTGCCGGAATGTAATATCTGTCATCTTTAAAGTGGAAAAACATTCTATGCTGCTTGTTATAAATTTGTGTACTGTTTCAGATTTACCTTGTGGGAAGCTATTTAAAATTGAGTTTTTTTTGTATGTTTTCATCTTTTACTTGTCTGATAGCCACTCTGATGGCAAGTGCATCCACAGTATAAGTTAGTGAGATGACTGTAGAGTCATGTGTATGGCAGCAGCTTGTGCTGTGTAAGCCATGGAAGGAGCTTGAGAAAACCTCTGTCACACCATATTATCTGTCCTGCTGCTTGAAATAGGTTAACTGTATAAGATTAAAAACAAAAACAAAAAAATCAAAATATTACTTATCTAGAACTTAATGAAAAAAGAAAGGAACTATGTAAGCATTAAATGAACAACCATGTACTCCGTATTAGTGGCATCTCTATGTTGGGGACAAGGCAAGTGTGGCACTGCAACACCATTTATTTTTAATGTACGGTTAAACAGTTTATTAGAAAACTCAAAATAGTCTGTTTTTTCCATACTCAGTGAAATTTCTTACCTAGAAAAATATTCCTTTTTGGAGATTGAAGAATTTTGTTTGTGCCTGGTGCTTTCTGGTTTGCTTAGGCAGTCAGTACTTTTGGTCCCCCAGTGTTTTTGCCAGCTTATGTGTATGTATATCCTAAACCTTTGGCTTTTGCATTTCAGGTTGAAGAATGGAATCCTTTTAGTTGACCTTTGTTTGAATTTTCTCAGACATAATGCAGTGTGGAATTGTATATTTCACTGCATTGGAATAGTCCTCATCAACTTTATCATGCTGTGTTTTTTCAGTTTTTGCACTTTTTGTAAAGTACTTGAATAACAAAGATTCTTTTTACATCTTAGATGAAAAAGCTATTATAGAACACATGTAAATACAAAGCTGCAAGTATTCAAGGATGTGTTTTACTACATCTTTTATGGTTACTAGTAAGACAGAAATTTATATTGTTGTCCTCATATTGATCTGACAAAATTTTACACCAGATGTCCTTCCCAGCTTAACCCTCCCCAGGCTTGGGACTGGCATGAAGAAACACACTGGTTTGTGCATCACCCCATGGCTGGGTTCCAGGAGTATTCAAGTTGGAGGTGGGATTACATCAGGGATCAGCTCAGAGCCCTTTCTTATTTGAAATGGTGATTGATAGGTTGACAGATGAGATTAAACAGGAGTCCACGTGGACTATGATGTTTTGCATGACATTGTGATCTGTAACGCGAGTAGGTTGAGGAGACCCTTAAGAGGTGGGAACATGCCCTGAAGAGGAAAGGAATGGAGGTCAGTTGGTCGAAGACAGAATACATGAGTGTGAATGAGAGGGAGGTCAGAACAATGCTTTGGATGCAGAGACAGTAGAGTTGGCGAAGGTTGGATGGTTTGGAGACAAAGTCAGAGAGGTGAGATTGTGTTGGTTTAAACATGTGCAAAGGAGAGATGCATGTGTATATTGGGAGAATGATGCTAAGATTAGAGCTGCCAGGCAAGAAGAGAAGGTTTATGGATATGGTGAGAGAGGACATGCAAGTGATGCTTGTAAAAGAGAAAGATGCAGAGAGCAGGAAAATATGGAAACAGATGAACCAGTGTGGAAACCCCTAATGGGAGTTCTGAAAGGAAAAGAAGTAGTAAGACAGAAAATCCTAATTTCCACTAAATAAGAATAGAATGCCATTCATTTGACTACTGTTGTTATTGCTGTTTTAAAATGTTTACTAACACAAAGTATCTGGTGAAGAGATCACTGGACTATTGACATCATTAGAAAGCAGGCTTAAAAATGTTGTTCTTGAGTGGAGTATGACTTATTTAAGAATCATTCCACTTTCCAGACTCATTCATCCATTATCAAACCTGCTGAATCTAACTTAGTCAATTTCTAGACTTAAAAAAAAAAAAGCTACCCTACATGCCAGCTTATGAGAACTATTGAGCTAATTAATAGGCATGCAGTCACCTCAGCCTGCTATGAAAGTTTCAGTTGATTTGGAATCACTGACTTTTAAAGAATAAGTTCATTTTTTTAATTTGAAGTTATTTCTTTAAAATCATAGCATATAGGAAGTATTATGCCTCATGAAATGGCATTTTAAAGTGAAGCACATTTTATACATTTAAAAAAATAAGTAGCCTGCCCTTGTATTTTATAATGGAGCTTATACATACCTGGGTCCCATCATAAAGCAAAAGCTTAAAACTTCTCAAATACAGTAATCCCTCCTCCATCGCGGGGGTTGCGTTCCAGAGCCACCCGCGAAATAAGAAAATCCGCGAAGTAGAAACCATATGTTTATATGGTTATTTTTATATTGTCATGCTTGGGTCACAGATTTGCGCAGAAACACAGGAGGTTGTAGAGAGACAGGAACGTTATTCAAACACTGCAAACAAACATTTGTCTCTTTTTCAAAAGTTTAAACTGTGCTCCATGACAAGACAGAGATGACAGTTCCGTCTCACAATTAAAAGAATGCAAACATATCTTCCTTTTCAAAGGAGTGCGTGTCAGGAGCACAGAATGTCACATAGATAGAGAAAACAATCTCTAGCAAACAAATCAATAGGGCTGTTTGGTTTAAGTATGCGAAGCACCGCGGCACAAAGCTGTTGAAGGCGGCAGCTCACACCCCCTCCGTCAGGAGCAGAGAGAGAGAGAGAGAGTTTGTTTTTCAAGCAAAAATCAATACGTGCCCTTCGAGCTTTTAAGTATGCGAAGCACCGTGCAGCTGCACAAAAGATAGCAACGTGAAGATAATCTTTCAGCATTTTTAGACAAGCGTCAGTATCGTCTAGGTGTGCGAACATCCCCCCTGCTCAATCCCCATATGTCAGGATCACAGAAAGTCAGCACAATAGAAAGAGAAAAGTAAGCTTGGTAGCTTCTCACCCATCTGCCAATATATATATATGCCCTTGTATGAAATCAACTGGGCAAACCAACTGAGGAAGCATGTACCAGAAATTAAAAGACCCATTGTCCGCAGAAACCCGCGAAGCAGCGAAAAATCCGCGATATATATTTAAATATGCTTACATATAAAATCCGCGATGGAGTGAAGCCGCGAAAGGCGAAGCGCGATATAGCGAGGGACTACTGTACATCAGTTTTTCAGACCAAAATGTTATGAGGTGTTGAACTGCATGTTGAGATTACACATGTATTGCGAAACAGCATATTCGTTCCAGTGTAAGAAGGAATAAAGCAAAACCAAAACACTTTGTAAAATTCTGCCATTTTTAAAGGCTGAATAGTGTGCCTCACTTTGTCAAGTTCATCTTCCTATGTGATTCAAACGTGTTTATTGCAAACTTTGCAAAAATATGATGTGCAGGTAGCTTGGCTCTGTCATAACATAACTTATTGAAAATACAAAGCCTTGTAGTCAGTTCACTTGAGATTTACTATTATTTGTATTAACTACAATGAAACTCTTATGTGCTCTTTTCTTCATGCTGCTACTTGGCATGAATCTCACACTGTAGTCTTTGTAAAATAGCAACTCCAAATGTAATTGGCGAAAAGTCGGTGCTGTTTAGGAAAAAATAATTATATGATTTGACTGCACATCTGTCTGGGATTGCAAGCCATGGCAAAATATAACCACTAAAGAAACAGAGTTGCAGCAGCAAAAGTATGGATTAAAAGCAGAATATAGCTGGGCATTGGTATCTTGTTGGAGACATCATAATTTCACCCACAGTGACAGCTCTGAGTAAAATTGAGAACAGAAAATGCATCTTTACCTCAAGAAAAATAGTTCTAATAATGTGTGATAAAAAACTATTTTTAGTTTAATTTCATTATAACAAAAATGCTGCATGAATGTAGAAGGCATGTTTTCTTAAACTAAAACCTTGCTGCTCTAAGTTAGATATATTTGGTTAAGTTTTAGGGATTTTTCATTTACCTTTATGTATCCTGGTTCCTATTAGCCCAGATGTATGCTGCAAAAACATATAAGGTATTTTTAAAATTTATAAAAAAAAAAAAAACAGTTCACTTTAGAACACAGTTTTATGTGGCAAGATAATATAGAAAATAGTTGTGAAGCAGTAACTTTCACTTGAAAAATACCAAACTAATCTTTTAAATAAGGCAGAAATGGTTTCTTTTATAACCCGCCATTTTTACTACTTTGTTTGCACGTAAGCTACTGACACTCATGCTTTATCTTGATTAGGGAAGTATTGTCCTTATATCTTTCATTGCACATAGATTTTTTTCTCCTCCCATGATTATTTGAATACTAGTAATTAATTATGAGTTACAGATCACAAGATAATTAACTTTGGAACAGCATCTTTTTATCTTTAGCTGTTTAAATAAATAGATAAAAGGTTAAGAAAAATGAGGATATTGATTGGTTCTAGTCATGTTGATCACGTTATTTTAAAATTTGAAATATAAACTAATGAAAAAAACTTATCTTTGATTAAATGAGTGCAGACAATAATGGAATTATATTTTTCATTTAAAAAGATTTTTTTAAGTAAAACTCTGTTAATAAATTTACCTATAAACTTGGATGCAAACTATACGTAACTTTAAACAGTTTTCACCTACTGTATGTCTTTTTAGAATGTTATGGTAGTACCATTACTTCATAAATGGTTTAGTTATTGTATAATGTCAAGTAAAGAATAACAAGAAACATTTTCACTAAAAAAAAGTAATGAAGTTAAATTAAAAAGATATAAAAAATTTAAACACTCCGTATACTATGTTGGGTGGCACAGTGGGTAGCGCTGCTGCCTCGCAGTTGGGAGACCTGGGGACCTGGGTTCGCTTCCTGGGTCCTCCCTGCGTGGAGTTTGCATGTTCTCCCCGTGTCTGCGTGGGTTTCCTCCGAGCGCTCCGGTTTCCTCCCACAGTCCAAAGACATGCAGGTTAGGTGGATTGGCGATTCTAAATTGGCCCTAGTGTGTGCTTGGTGTGTGGGTGTGTTTGTGTGTGTCCTGCAGTGGGTTGGCACCCTGCCCG
The DNA here is from genome assembly GCF_900747795.2 of Erpetoichthys calabaricus. Taxonomy (NCBI): domain Eukaryota; kingdom Metazoa; phylum Chordata; class Cladistia; order Polypteriformes; family Polypteridae; genus Erpetoichthys; species Erpetoichthys calabaricus. The sequence goes on from NC_041407.2 coordinate 34,314,125, forward strand.
GGATTGGTTCCTGCCTTGTGCCCAGTGTTGGCTGGGATTGGCTCCAGCAGACCCCCGTGACCCTGTGTTTGGATTCAGCGGGTTGGAAAATGGATGGCTGGATGGAGTATACAATGTTTAAATTAAATTAACAACTTGCTCATCTAACTGAGTTTTATTAAACATCATAAACTAAAACTTAGAAAATGGAAAGGATTCTGATGTATTATTAAGGGATTTGGGTTTGAATATAGACCCTTCCTTTGTTAAACATATGTCACTCATCTCTGTATTCCTTCCACTGATACAGAAGTTTTGCTTGCACATCTGTAATTTAAGGTAATTGATGACTCTTAATTAACCTGGAGTGAATGTGACATGCAATGAAATGTTTCACTTGCAAGGCCTGGTTTCTCTCTTGCAACCTATGTATATTGCTGTTTTTTTCATAACCTTAGAAATGTTTTCAACTGTTTTAATAAATACATAGATGAACATTGATTGAAATATGCAAATCACATGGGACAATCAAAACTTTGATTCATTTCCATTAACACTAGGTGTACCAATTGGCATGTGAATAGTTTTGTTCTCAGTATTGGCCCATCCCCAAAAACCATTTGTAACCTAATACAGTTTGAGTGAACATAAAAATATTTTTTTTAGCACACAGCATATTTTCTATCTTTAAACAAGTTTTCAATTAAAAAAAACACACTTTTCAAGGTTGCATTTGTGCTTTGCACAAACATACTTCAGTATATATTAGTGAAAAGCAAACAACACATTTCAATCAGCTTCTCATGTAAAATAGCGTGTAGAATATATTTTTACAGAAATAGTCTGATAGTCTACAATCATACTTACGGTTTTCTTCTATTTTTGTCTTGGGACATTTAAAATTCGACTTGATGTTGTTTTGGAGAAATTAGGTGGGCTAGTATTGGTTAACTGTTCATGGGAATTCCACCTTGCACTTCTTTATTCTACTGGGAGTGTGAAAGAGCCAAAGGGATACTGTGACATGGCAAAACAAATCTTTTAATCAGCCGGAGACTTAAAATAATAAAGTAACAAAAAATATCTTGTACATAGTGTATAAAAATGACAGCCATACTTACATATTTCATGGAATATTGAGGTAAACAGGCAAGCAGCCTAATGGACTGAATATTAAACTGTCCTATACAGCAACTTGCACTAATTCACTTTCATACACAATCTCTCATATGGCTTTGCCTCTGCACCTTATTGAGTTCTGCCTCTTTGACCATTGCTTGTGTTGACAACATCTCAGATTGTGTGACTTGAACATATGGTAGGACCAACTAAGAAAAGGATGTTGTCATGAATGCAGATCCCACCAGATAATTTGAGTCAAAGGACACAGCAAGAAGGAAATGTCTTGGTTTTCTTGATATACGAGGGTGTCAAGACTACATTTGGTATCCTTATTAATAATATAAATAATAAAAAATTTAGCAGCATTATTCAAAAGTGAAATTGTTCACTTGTGCAGCCAACAAATTTGCAGCAACTGCATGATGCTGTCATGTCAATTTGGACCAAAATCCCTAAGGAATGTTTCTAGCACCTTGTTGAATCTATGCCGTAAAGAATTCCAACAATTCTGAAGGCAAAAGGGGTCCAAGCCAGTACTAGCAAGATGTACCTAATAATGTGGCCGGTGGGTGTATATACTGTACAAATCTTTATTTATCTTTGTAAAGACAGCAGTTCCTACCACCAAAGCAAAAAGTTCTCTCAGCTCAAGTCTGTTTATCTGCATGTGAGTTGCCTAGAGTTCTATAGGGTAAATAATATATCGTTATTTATTTGGAATACGTGCATTTCATGTGTGTGCCGTGTCTACAACAATCTATGTAAACACATTGTTAAAACAGAAACGTTTTTCAAGTTTTAGTAATAATTGACAAAATGTAGACATGAAGTGTATAATGTGTGAAGCCTGAAGTCCAAATATCAAATAAACACTTTCACAAAAGGTACAAGTGTAACAAAACAAGTGTGCTGTTATTCAAGGGTATAACTGCAGAAAAAGAATATGCGTTAGGGTACGACACTGACACGCCCTTAATACGACTGCTTTGGTGGTGCAGTGCTAAAAACTGCTGACTCGTAATCAAGACATTTGTGGTTTGATCCCAGACGCCTCTATGTTGAGTAATGAGCGGAGTCTATAACAGCTGGTGTAAAGAAGTACTGCAAGTTTTTATTTCATTTGCGGACCAAGCCTGTGTATGTTCATCTATTTGTGTCAGTGTCCATGTTTTTATAGCTTGTATATTAGTCGCCCAGTAATAAAATTGAAAGTTACACAGAGCCATGCCACCTTCTGCCTTAGGTCTCTGTAGGGTCGCCCTTTGGATATGTGGATGTTTTGAATTCCAAATAAATGAGGTTATGGTTGAATCTAATTCCTTAAAAAATTATTCATTGATGTATATTGGAATGTTTTGAAATAAAAAAAGAAGCTTAGGAAGGATATTCATCTTGAAATGTTAATTCTTCCAGCTAAAGTGAGATGGAGGGTAGACCATCTATTCAAGTCTTGCTTAATTTTTCCCATACAGATGGCAATATTTTGTTGATAAAGAGCTTTATGTTTACTTGTAATGTTTACCCCTAGGTATTTAAACTGATCTGCGATGATAAAAAGGGAAGGTGTCCAATCTAATATCATGTGCTTGAGAATTCACTGGAAAAAGCACACTTTTATTCAAATTTATTTTAAGACCAGAAATCTTTTGAAATTCTGTTAGTGCTGTTTGGACTGCAGGCACAGTATTTTGTGGATGTGATATGTACAGTACCATATCATCTGCATATAGAGAAATTTTCTGTTCAAGTCCTTCTCTGATAATCCCCTTTATCTCATAAACATTTCGACAGTGTACTGCCAGCGGCTCAATGGTGATTGCAAAAAGCAGTGGTGATAAGGGGCGTCCTTGTCTTGCACCACATTCTAGTTTGAAGTAGTCTGAATTAATATTGCTAATACAAACTGAAACTTCTGGATTGGTATATAGTAGCTTAATCCATGCACAAATATTCGGGCCAAATCCAAATTTTTCCAATGTAGTGAAAAGGTAGTTCCATTCAACCATATTGAATGCTTTATCAGCATCCAACGCTAATAATATCTCTGGGGTGTTAGACTTTATGGGTGAATATATTGTATTAAACAGGCATCAAAGATTGGAAGCTAAGTGTCTGCCTTTAATAAACCCAGTTTGGTCTTGTGATATTACCAAAGGTAGTACTTTCTCAGTACTTCTGGCTAGTACTTTGGAGAGTATCTTAACATCATTATTCAGAAGTGAAATTGGTCTGTATGATGCACATTGTAATAAGTCCTTATTTTGCTTAGGAAAGATGGTAATTAATGCTTGGCGAAAAGTTTGAGGTAGAGTTTTATTGTCTCTAGCTTCTGCAAAAAGTTGCTAATAAAAGGGGAGCTAGAATTGAGAATTTTTTATAAAATTCAGCAGGGTAGCATAAAATTGTGGAGGAAGCGCTGGAGATTTATAACATAAGCCTGGAGAACATATGAAGTTAGATATTATACTGGATAAATTTGAATAATATTGCATTCCAAGATTAAATGTGATCTACGAGAGCCACAGATTTTTTTACTGTATGCAGAAGCCAGGTGAAACGATTGATCAGTATGTAACTGAGTTGAACACATAGAGTAAAACCTGTGAATTTGTAGAGTTAACAGAATCCCTAATAAAAAGATGGGGATTATCTGCAGAATACCAGATGACACACTCAGAGAAAGGTTACTAAAACAGCAAAATCCGGATTTCAAAAAAGCAGTCAAAATATGCAGGGTAACCGAAATGCAATGGAGAAAACTGTGCAGAAGAACAAAATACATTTAAATACATAGAATAATGAAAATGGAAATAAAAAACAAATGCATAGCACAACAGAGGCATGTGGACATTGTGGATCACATCATGTTCTTAGACAGTATTCAGCATATAACAAAGTTTGTTATATATTAAACAAAAAAGTGGAAGGAACAATTATTTTATATGCTGCTGTAATCACAAGTAAAACAAAGGCAGGTGCACACTGTAGAAAAAAAAACTGAAGTTAATTTATGTAGATAGATTGACTGAAGTAAAAGGCAAAAGGAAAGAATAGATTCTCCCAATTTAAGGTAACAATGTAGTTAATTAATTTAAATTATATACAGCAGCACAAGTGAACATCATGGATGAAAAGGAATATAGAAAACTGATGCCCAGAATAAATCTGCTTGAAACAGAGGTAAGAAAGGGCAATGCATATCTAGAGTTCTACACAAAAACAAAAAAATACTCATTTATAGTAGTGCCAAAAGATGCTTAGGCAATTTTAAAATTGTCTGCTTGGGAGAAAACAACCTTGATTAAAAGAGTGCTTACTATTAATATAGAGGGCAATGCAAAATATGAAACACTGCTGCAAGGATGATAAACATACAAAAGCATAACTCCTGTCGTACACCCCTGCAGAAAGGTCCTGTTTGCGCAAAAGGGCAAACTAGAAAAGGAACTGGAAAGAATTGATATCATTAATGTAGTCAAGAAAGTTGCAGAACTTGATGAATAGGTGAGCTCTCTGGTTATTGTACAAAAGAAAAATGTTATATTTGGAATATGTTTAGACCAACAAGAGATGATTTTATGGCACAATTTGCAAGGATTTTGGAAGCTAAAATGAGATTAGTCTAGTTCTAAATTATGCACATTTAATACCCCATTGGGTAGATATCAGTTTCTGAGAGTGTCTCTTAATATAGCATCAGCACCAAAGGTCTATCACAAAAAAATGCACATGATTTTTGAACATTTAAATGGAGTTGACACCTCCAAGGATGAGCTAATTGTATGAGACTTCAAAAGAATAACATGATGAAAGTATTGGATGCTTACAAGAGCACAAATTTAAAGTAAAAGAAAAATGCATAACAGGAGTAAAGGGACTAAAATTCATAGGAGATATTCTACAGAGCAGTGAAGAAGTAATACCTGATAAAGCAAGGCCTCAGTGTAAGAAACACATACAGAGATTTGTGGGCATGAATACTTATCTTGCAAAATGTATTCCAAATCTGTCCAATATATTGGCATCTTTTAGACAACTGACTGAAAAAAATGTGATATGGACATGGAACCATCAGCAAAAGAGTGTCTAGAATCAAGTCAAGGAAATAGTAATAAAAATCCAGTGTTTAAGCTTTATGATCCACAAAAAAAAAAAAATGAAAATTTCACCTGATGCCTCACAATATGGATTAGGAGATATGCTACTGCAAAAGCGTGAAGAAACATGACAGCCAGTAGCATATGAATCTAAATGTCTCAAGCTGAGACTAGATAATGTGCAAATAGAGAAGGTGCTATTAAGCATCACTTTCACTTATGAATGTTTTAGTTGATCTGGGTCTAGACAAACTGTGATGTTTGAAACAGACACAAACATTTGATTGCTTTGTTTAAAAAAGAAAACAAAAAACTTCATGTCTGTCCGCTACATACTATATACAATGCATTATGATTAAATTACAGAGATACACTCTGCATGTAACATTCACTCCTGGCTGATGAATGTTTACAGCTGACACCCTGTCAAGAGCAGTAGATGAAAAGTGCAGACATGAAGGAAAGATCTCAGAAAAAATATAAGAATATGTGGATATAGTGGTAACAGCAATGTCTGTGTCAGACTTCAAAACACAGTTTATCAGGACAGAGACAGGAAGTGGTGAAGCTATGCAGAAGCTGAAAGAAGTAATCATTCAAGAATGGCCAGAAAATAACCATGACTGCATGAGTACTGCAGCTGTCGGGCAGAACTTGCAGTTCTGGATGGAATTTTCTACAAAGGTGGTGACATTATGATACCTGTATTATTAAGAAAATAGATGTTACAAAAAAATTCATTAATGGAATCTAGGGAATGAGAAGTGTAAGAAAAGGGTATGGGAGGTCATATATTGGCCCAAGATTAATCAGGATATAACTAGTGAAGTGGAAAGATGTTCAGTATGCTTAAAATACAGACCTAGCAATCTTACAGAACCGTTAAAATCTAATACTGTACCAGAGAGGTCTTATGACAAAATAGGTGTTGATCTGTTTATGTGTCATGAGAAAGCACTTGTGATGGTCATGGATTACTTTTCTGCATATTCTGAAGTGTTTGTATTGAGCAGCACAAATAGTGATGCAGGAGTAAAATGCTTGAAAGATGTTTTTTTCCCAGACATAGAATGTCAAATCAGGTCTTTAATGACAATGGACCACAGTTTACAAGTGTTCAATTCAAACAATTTGCAAAGGGCTAAGACCTTATATATACCACATCAAGTCCAAACTTTCCTATGGAAAGGTCTTTTTCAAACAATTAAACATCTCATGAAGAAATCTTAAAAGAGTGAAGGTGATTTTTAAGAGTCTTCTAATATAAAGGGCTCTCATACTCAGTCCCAAGGAACCACTGTGGCTGCAACACAAGCTATTTTAAAATTTTGCTTTATGGACATTATATTATTGTTTAGTACTGTTGTTCAATCTGAATCTCCATTGAATCAAGAATGTTATGATCTTTGTTCCTCACAAAAACATGAGGTTAAAATGATTTGTTCAACATCACTAAAAGCATCATGAGATAAGTAAAAGATAAAATTAAAATCATTTTTGGGTGAGCATTCCTTTAAAGTACAGGTCTTGATTCATTTCAAACTGATAAACTATCCACTTTTCCAATTTTATTCACTACTACCCATTTCTAAGTATTTCTCTTTTACTTTGAAGTCTGTGTGCTTAATTAGGTGTTCCCCTTTGTTGATCCTAGACATCTATATAAAGTCACAAGCAGTTACTATTACATAAGGATTGATTATCAAGAAGTGACAACTCTGGGTTTGGATGTACCTGTTCGTGGTGTCTCTGAACAAGGGTTTTCTAGAGAGGATGATCTTGGGCAAGTTCGTTAATAGTCTCACTCCCACATTCAGTCCTAGTACCCTTTACTTAGTGTCTTTTAAGGCAGTAATTTTCTGTACTGTTACCCTTTGGCAGCCCAGTATCACCCAGATTAACTTCTAAAGGGCTTCTGCACATACAAGTGAAAGAAATATGCAAATGTAAAGTGCCCCTATAAATAAAATGCATTATTATTATTATTAAATACGGTGGTAATCTTTAAGTTGATAGAGTTGGTATTATCAATTTGAAGTGTAATCATAAATATTTTTTAAACTTAAATTAGTACAAGTTTACAGTCTTATTGTATGTAATATATAGCTGGTACACAATGGCAGCACAGGCCAGTACATTATATTAATTGTTGAAATAGTGCTATATGACATTGATTATACTAAAGTGTAATAACTCGTTTTGTTTTTTTTTTTTTGTTTACATGCAATATGTTGCATATAACGTGATAAGTTGAAGAGATATGCATTGATTTATAGGACCCTGCCATCTGTTCTGTGGTATGGAATATTTATATACTGACCAGTCTAATAGGCCATATAATGCAAGTGCAACCTTAACCAGTGCAGCAGGTGGGGCAGGATTTGACTTTATAATCATTGTAGAGATATAATGCATATGACTACATAGTCCCATATATATTTGCAAGTATTTCTAGATATGTGTGTCTGGGTACACACACACATACACAGAGTACTGTGCAAAAGTCTTATGTACATGTGAAAAAAAATCTGTAGGAATGTTTTTAATAATCAACAAACTTTCTGGAAACTGCAGTAAACTATAAAAATAAACATAAATCAAGATTTGGTTTAACCACCCTTTGCCTTAGAAACAGCAGCAATTCTCTTAGATACACTTAGCATATACTTTGTCATGTTACTCATGTGGTAGGTTGTTCCAAGCCTCTTGCAGAATTTGCCACAGTTCCGCTCCAGATTTTGGCCATCTTAATTGTAAATCCTCGACTGACATGATGATGTTGTTATAAGGGCTCTGTGGAGGCTATCCCATCTGCAGCAGAATTTCCTCTTCCTCTTTTCACTGGAGATAGTTTGATTTTGGACATGTGTTACGAGTCATTGTCATGCTTCCCTGATTGTATGACATGGTGCATAAGAATGAGCCTATGCTTCCCAGCAATGAATGGGCCATCAATTTTGATCAAATCAACAAGTTCATTTTTGGAAATGAAGCTCCGAACCTGCAGGGAACCTGCACCATGGTTCACTGTTTCCTGCCTACATTCATCCATGTACCTTCCTCCAACCTTTAGACTGATGAACTTCCATCTTTTAGAGTTGACAAGTTCAAGTTTTGACACTTCAGTGCAGAGCACTTGTTGCCAATTTTCCACCCCCTGTCCTTATGTTTTTGTGCATAGGCGAGTTGTTTAGCTTTATTTCCACCTCTGATGAATGGTATTTTAGTCACAAATTTTCTGTGAAGACTGCTTTTGATAAGATGTCTCTGGACTGCAGACTGGAGTACCAGGGTCCCAGTTGTTTACAACTAGTTCTGAACTGATAGTGGTGCTAGACATTATCAGATTTCAAAGTGGAGTAAGTTTTAATGTATTACTCACTTGCTTCCCTCGATTTCTTGGACAGCACATCTGGAAACACTTGTCTGTTGCTTTATTCTTGGATGTATTTTGTTTTATACTAGGATATATTTTATTTGAAAATACAATAATTTTTAACTCAAAGAATAAACTTTAGACCAAAAGTACTTTATAAAATTAAATAATTCTGTCTGTAAAGATTACATTCATTAACTATATTTATACAGTATATGATAACAGTATCTGCCAAATAATACAAAGAGTGCACAACATGTGTCTCACCTTTATTGGGGCTTGTCTGGTGTACGAACTTTTGCATCCCCTTACGAGGATCGAAACTCAGACCTTTGCCCACCAAGTAACCAAAGTATTTAGTTCCCTTTAAACCAAAAAACATATTTTTTAGGGTTACTTTTTAATCTGGCCTTGCTTAATGTCAGAAGTACTGCCTATACCTGTCATGTGTGATCCTTCCAGGTCCTGGATTATATGACAGTGTCATCTAGGTAGGCAGCCTGATGTTGGAAAGCATCAGATTTCGGAAAGTCGTGGGTGCCCCTTGCAACCGAATGGGAGGGTTATATACTGCCATTAACCACTCGAGGTGCTAAATGCAGTTTTCTCCTTCACGGATTCTGTTAAAGGAATTTGCTGATACCCTTTTGTCATGTCAGGATTTGTCAAATACTGTGCCCTTCCTAGTCACTTGAGGAGCTCATCCTCTCGCATCATCAGATAGGCATCAAATTTCAAGACTTAATTCAGCTGCAGAAGTCATTGCAAAAGTGGCAACTCCATCTGATTTAGGGACTAGTGCAATAGGGCTGGACCAGGAACTAAACCTCTCCTCTATCACACCTAACTCCAGCATGCATCTGATGTCAAACTTGACTTCTGTTCGTTTATCTTCTTGGAGGTGTTATGGGCATTCTATGTCAACCACCCCTGGTTCTGCTACCAGTGTGCTTCTCCTTTGGTCACATTGTAGGGTCAGTATCACAATAGACAGGCTCAGGAGTAGCAACATATCCCTGGCGAGACTTATGGCAGTGAACGGGCCATTCTGAGCGCTCAGCTTGCAAGCCAGCTTGGTGATAATCGAGGGCTGTTACTTTGTTATCGAGCGATGTATAGTCCTGTCTCAAGACCAGTCAGGTGAGTTTTTTTGAAGAGGGCATGTATTAGGAGATCACAAGCCAGCATCTCCAACCAACTCTCTACTGTGCCCCATAGCTCATACACTTATGAACAGGATGGCCGCTCTGGGTCTAACACCCATTCATGACATGCCCTAGCCTGTTGGTCTAAAGTCATCCTGTACAAAACAGCACCTCGGCTTTGAGTTTGTCGCAAGTCACTGGCTGCCAACTTGGCAAGGTCATAGTAAGCCCACTGAACCCGAACCCTCAAGAATGGTGCCAGTATGTGTGCCCACTCTGCATGGTCCCAGTGACGACAACTGGTGTTTATTTTGAAAACCAGTAAACAGGTCTCAATGTGGTCATCGGGAGGCAATAAAACCTGGAACGAACCCGTTTGGAGGTCCTTTTGGAGAGCAACATGAGCTTTTTCATGTACCTCCACCTTGCGAGCTGAGTATTTCCTGTTGAATCCTGCCAACTACACCACTGTAAGGAAGACATAAGAGATTTAAAGATTTTTGGGGCACCTTGAAGGCCAACCCCACATATCCTAATGCTCATAATATGAAAATAAAGTGCTTGGTAAATACAAAATGAGTCAAATGGACTGCCCAAGATGGAGCCTTTTTCCATGTAATATGGATTCTGGGAGAAAGAGACAGGCCCAGATGGTCAGACCCTGGAAGTGATGTCATGAAAGGAGCGTTGTCAATAGTTCTTTCTGCAGAGGGAGAAGGGATTTTTATTAGCTAGTGCCAACTCATGTCTTGGTGGAATATTACAGTTACATAATATTGTTTATCTAGGCATTTCATCTTATATTGCACAAATCAGCTAACCGTTTCTGTTTTGTGTACATTGCAGATGGGGCCCTAAAGAAGGAAAGGTCATCTTTCCTTTTATTTATTTTTTTTTTATTTTTATTTTTTTTAAACATTCCATACAAATAGATCAATTTTACAAGAATATAATTGAAAACAAATCAACCTCCACCCCTGGGAAAGAGAGCATGGGCAGCATAATAAAACTTAAACCTAGTAAAAATAAGCAAATAGATAAATTAATAAGTGAATATAGATAATTGGAGAAGAAAAAGAAAAAAAAAAGAGAACAGGGAGCGAATCTGCTTCCTCAGTGTTTTAAAAGCTTATTCTAAAATGTTATTGATTAGATCCTGCCGGGTTTTGAAAAAATTCTGCACAGATCCTCTAAGTGAGAATTTTATTTTTTCCAATTTCAAATAATATATAACATCAGTTACCCACTGACTTAAAAGAGGAGAGTTAGGATTCTTCCAGTTGAGCAAGATACAGTAAGTCTACGTGCCAATAGTGTAGTAAAGGCAATTAAAGTTTGTGTGTCCTTCTCCACTTTAAGCCCATCTGGAAGTACACCAAACGCAACTGTTAGTGGATTAGGAGGGATTGTGACACCAAGGCTGTCTGAAAGGCATTTAAAAATCCAAAATGATGTTAATTTGGTGCAGGCCCAAAACATGTGATCCAGTGAGGCTGGAACTTGATTGCAGCATTCGCAGGTTGGATCTTGCCCTGGAAACATTTTGGACAATTTTAAGCAAGACAGATGTGCTCGATATATAATTTGAGTTGAATAATTGTATCCTTTGCACATATGGAGCTCGAGTGAATTCTCTGCATTGCTACCTTCCACTCCTTTTCTGATATATTAAAGGAGAGATCCTTTTCCCATTTTCCTCTTGGATCTTTGAAAGAGATCTATTGCAGAGTCCTTGAAACTGATGAATATATTTTCCAGCATAGAGGGAGGTGGGAGATGAGGAAAATTGGGCAGGTTCTGTTTAACAAAGTTCAAGATAGTGAAAGAAATGTGTTGCTGGAAAGTTAAATTTAGAATGTAATTGTTCGTAGGATGCAAAGACGTTGTCTATGTACAGATCTCTAAGTGATTTAATCCCAAATGTTTTCCAGACATTAAAAACTGCATATGTTTGTGAGTGTTGAAAAAGGTGGTTCTCGTGCAGAGGTGCCACCGATAAAAGATTCTCTATCTTAAAATGCTTCCTACATTGGTTCCATATTCTGAGTGAGTGAAGCACTATTGGGTTATTAGTATATTGGCGATAATTTGCATTTATTGGGGCGCAAAGCAAGGAGTATGAAGATGCATATGTTCATCTATTTGTGTCAATGTCCAGGTTTTAATATGTTGTATGTTTGCTGCCCAGTAGTAAAACTGAAAGTTAAGTAGAGCCATGCCACCTTCTGCCTTTGGCCTTTATAGGGTCGCTCTTTGGATGCGTGGATGTTTTGAATTCCAAATAAATGTGATTATGGTTGAATCTAATTTCTTAAAGAACGATTTATTGCTGTTTATTGGAAGGGAGGGGGAAGCAGTGCAGTGTCAACACTGTATATGGTGGGGATGGTGCGCTGCTGACCTCGACTCGGGACGTTGTGGGTCGGTGGGGGGAGTACTTTGAAGACCTCCTCAATCCCACTAACATGCCTTCCAATGAGGAAGCAGAGCCTGGGGACTCAGAGGTGGGCTCCCCCATCTCTGGGACTGAGATCACCGAGGTGGTCAAAAAACTCCTTGGTGGCAGGGCCCCGGGGGTGGATGAGATACGCCCGGAGTTCCTCAAGGCTCTGGATGTTGTAGGACTGTCTTGGTTGACACGCCTCTGCAACATCGCATGGACATCAGGGACAGTGCCTCTGGATTGGCAGACCGGGGTGGTGGTCCCCCTCTTTAAGAAAGGGGACCGGAGGGTGTATTCCAACTACAGAGGGTTCACACTCCTCAGCCTCCCTGGAAAAGTCTATTCGGGAGTCCTGGAGAGGAGGGTCCGTCGGATAGCTGAACCTCGGATTCAGGAGGAACAGTGTGGTTTTCGTCCTGGTCGCGGAACAGTGGACCAGCTCTACACCCTTAGCAGGGTCCTGGAGGGTGCATGGGAGTTTGCCCAACCAGTCTACATGTGTTTTGTGGACTTGGAAAAGGCATTCGACCGTGTCCCTCGGGGAATCCTGTGGGGGGTGCTCCGAGAGTATGGGGTACCGGACCCCCTGATAAGGGCTGTTTGGTCCCTGTACGATCTGTGCCAGAGCTTGGTCCGCATTGCCGGCAGTAAGTCGAACCCGTTTCCAGTGAGAGTTGGACTCCGCCAGGGCTTCCCTTTGTCACCAATTCTGTTCATAACTTTTATGGACAGAATTTCTAGGCGCAGCCAGGGTGTTGAGGGGGTCCGGTTTGGTGGACTCAGGATTGGGTCACTGCTTTTTGCAGATGATGTTGTCCTGTTTGCTTCATCAGGCCGTGATCTTCAGCTCTCTCTGGATCGGTTTGCAGCCGAGTGTGAAGCGGCTGGGATTGGAATCAGCACCTCCAAATCCGAGACCATGGTCCTCAGCCGGAAAAGGGTGGAGTGCCCTCAGGGTTGGTAGCGAGATCCTGCCCCAAGTGGAGGAGTTCAAGTATCTCGCGGTCTTGTTCACGAGTGAGGGAAGAATGGAGCGTGAGATCGACAGGCGGATCGGTTCGGCATCCGCATTGATGCAGGCTCTGCATCGGTCTGTTGTGGTGAAAAAGGAGCTGAGCCGCAATGCGAAGCTCTCAATTTACCAGTCGATCTGTGTTCCTACCCTCACCTATGATCATGAGCAATGGGTAGTGACCGAAAGAACGAGATCGCGAATACAAGCGGCTGAAATGAGTTTCCTCCGCAGGGTGTCTGGGCTCTCCCTTAAAGATAGGGTGAGAAGCTCAGTCATCCGGGAGGGGCTCAGAGTAGAGCCGCTGCTCCTCCGCATGGAGAGGAGTCAGATGAGGTGGCTCGGGCATCTGATCAGGATGCCTCCCTGGTGAGGTATTCCGGGCGCATCTAACCGGGAGGAGGCCCCGGGGAAGACCCAGGACACGCTGGAGGGACTATGTCTCTCGGCTGGCCTGGGAACACCTTGGGATTCTCCCGGAAGAGCTAGAAGAAGTGGCCGGGGAGAGGGAAGTCTGGGCATCTCTGCTCAAGCTGCTGCCCCCGCGACCCGACCTCGGATAAGCAGAAGAGGATGGATGGATGGATATTGGAATATTTTGAAATAAAAAGAGAAGCTTAGGGAGGATATTCATCTTAACAGTGTTAATTCTTCCAGCTAAAGTGAGATGAAGGGTTGACCATCTGTGCAAGTCTTGCTTAATTTTCTCCATACAGACGGCAAAATTTTGTTGATAAAGAGCTTTATGTTTACTTGTGATGTTTACCCCTAGGTATCTAAACTGATCTGCGATGATAAAAAGGGAAGGTGTCCAATCTAATATCATGTGCTTGAGAATACACTGGAAAAGCACACTTTTATTCAAATTTATTTTAAGACCAGAAATCTTTTGAAATTCTGTTAGTGCTGTTAGGACTGCAGGCACAGTATTTTGTGGATCTGATATGTACAGTACCATATCATCTGCATATAGAGAAAATTTCTGTTCAAGTCCTTCTCTGATAATCCCCTTTATCTCATAAACATTTCGACAGTGTACTGCCAGTAGCTCAATGGTGATTACAAAAAGCAGTGGTGATAAGGGGCATCCTTGTCTTGCACCACATTCTAGTTTGAAGTAGTCTCAATTAATATTGTTAATACAAACTGAAACTTCTGGACTGGTCATCTTTCCTGTGTCTGACAGACATGTTCCTGAAGAGGAAGTTGTCCTAAGTCAGCTTTCACCCTGTCTTATGACAGACACCTGTATGAATAACCTGCCATTATAGCAAAACAGCTTTTTTCAGCTTTTAACACTTAGTAGCTTGCAAGCAGTTCATTTTTCTTTTACAAGCCCCAACTCACTTACCTTATTTTTGATACTTCTAGCATTAAGACAAGCTATTTTTAATGTGTTACTCTTTCTACATTTAAATGTTGGTTTATAATATACGTTACCATATGTTTTTATTTCTACACCGTTGTTTGTTTCTCCACGTGTAGATCTAAACCTGGCCTGTCCTAAACACCCTTGCCCCCCATTCCCTAATTTAAACAATCCTCAACTAGCCCACTCATATGCCTCTCCAATACATTGTGCCCCTCCAGTTTAGATGTAACCTGTCTCAGTGGAACAGGTCCCATCTGTTCCAAAAGGAGTCCCAATGCCCCATAAACCTATACCCTCCTACCCTGCACCAAGATCTGAGTGATGCGTTAAGTTTTCTAATCTCCTCAATCTTACCCTGGACTGGTGCATGGCACATGCAAAACTTCAGAGAAGACTACATTGTCAGTTCTGCTCCTCAGCCTGGAACCTAACTCTTTGAATTTGGATCGCAGAACTGTTAAAACTAATAAATTTAGCCAAAGAAAATAGATTATAAAACGTCTACAGCTATCTTACACCTTCTGTTTCCTTAAGCTCCTGTACTGTTCTCCCTCTCAACTGCCTGCTGTTTGCCCTTATATGAGGTGTGGAAACTGGTCTGGACAAAGACAGGCGGACACCGATAATTCACCCAACACACGTTTATTTACAATATTTACAAATAAAGTGCCACACACAACCCCCAAAGTCCAGGCCTCACAATGCCTCTCTTTCTCTGGTCCGCCTCCACTCCTCTCCTCCTGAGCTCCGTCTTGCTTCCTCCTGACTCAAGACATCGTATGGAGGGAAGCAGCCCCTTTTATACACACCCAGATGTGCTCCAGGTTCCTCCCGATTAGCTTCTGCCGGCGCTCCCAAGTCTGGCGGAAGTACTGTCTGCGCACCCAGAAGCACTCCGGGTGTCACTGGTCTTCTTCCCCCCGGCACTTCCGGGTGTGGCGGAAATGCTGAGGGCCAGGGCTCCTCAGGCATTGGGGCGCCCCCTGGCGGTGACCACAGGCCCCTATAGGGTTGAGCTTCTAAGTTCTGTTCCCATGGTTCCCAAAGCCACCAAGGCGGTCGCCCCTTCATGTTCTAGAGGAGGCGTAATCCCTTCTCCGGTCCTTCTGGGCATCCCGGCTGGGTGCCACCCCTAGCCACTTGCCACAGAGGTTAACTTGGCTTTTCTCTGGTTTTCTAAATTTGCACTCCTCTTATTCCTTATATAAAATCTTTCCACTCGCACTGTTTGTAATCCCCAATATTAATGAACCCATACACTGTTGTCCACTTAACTGTTCTACCTCTGGACTGCTAAGAACTGTTCAATCTAAAATAAATAAAACTTGCCTCATGAATATCTGCTGCTATTTCATTTCTGCCCGCTTACCTACACACCACTGAGCCTTCCCCTTTATTGCTTTGAAGCCTTTTTTTTTAAACTAAGGAATGCTGTTTCAGTTACTTAATAACCATTTATTGATACAAAGAGGTTATTTACTTACAGATGCCGATATCAGTTACTGCTGTTTTCTACCCTGCCTTCTCAATGCTAGTTCAAATACAGATAACAAAAACAAGTACACATACAAGTACAGTGAACTTCTCCAGGCACACCTCCAAACACCTAGCTACTTTTGCTCCTGTGAAGGTGAAAATAAAAGCAAAAAACCCCGGTAAAGGGGAAAAAAATGCTGTAGTGTGTTTCATGTTCACTGTTCCAAAAGTTAAGTTATATGAGAAAAAGACCCATTTTAACTTTAATCTTTAAAGTAAGAAAATTAAATTGTGTCTATTATCAAATTGTCATACTAAATTTAGAAAATTTAAAGTATGCATAGTTAAAACTCTTGGTATGCACTGGCATCTTATTCTAATTTGATTCTTCTCTTGTGCCCAGTGATGATTCTTAATTATTTCTGGCTATTAAAAATCTTATACAATTAATGAAAATGACAGATAAATTCAAAGAAAAAAATGGAAATCATTGTTGGTATGATATTTTAAATTAAAAGAATAATACAAGAAAAGTCTAACTCTCATATGAAGAGTAAAATGTTTGTTTAATGTGTTTACTTGGCAATCCTTCCATCTTGGTCTTTCTTGTACCCATGCTGCTGAGGAAGTAACTGTCCACTGTGCAAATTGTGAGTAGGCTTAAGCAGATTCAGAAATGCATGGTGGATATATGAAAGTGTTATGAGGGAAGATAATTTCAACAAAAATGCATCACTCTATTCGTAGAATGTTCTCATGGTGTATACAGGTAAAATTCCGTTACAACAAATATCTTTACAACGAAATTCTCATTACAACAAAGTACTTTTATGGTTCCGACAGTTTCCCCATATGACACGAGTCTATAGAAATCTTGTTACTACAAAGTACATTCAGCAGATACTTTCATTACAACGAAGTGCCCAAAAGACCTTGAAATGCTTGAATGAATCATCCACAGAGCAGTTAGTTCTGTGGTCACAGCTCAGTTGTGCACAACGATCCCCCGAACAAAAACATTGTAAAAAAAAAATTTTCTTTCTTCTAACTTTCCTCATACTGTTTTTTTTTTTTTTTTTTTTTGCTGTTTTTGTTTTCGGTGGTTTTCAGTGATACCTTTTGCTTGTTGCTCATCAACATTTGAAAAACATCCATTGGAATTTAACTCTTTGTCACCCTCCAATAGAAACGGCAGACACGAAAAAACTATAATACCCTGTAGTTCATACTAGAAAAAAAAACTAAAATTTTGTAGCTCTCGATTGCGGCAAAAAGAAAAAAAGACGTTGCCAGTGAATTCGGAATTTCACCATTGACATTGTCAACTTTCTTGAAAGACAGAGCAAAAAAAGAAGAAAAATCTCAGGTTGCAAATGTATTCGAACTGCTGCTTTTGAAGACGCCAAAAAAGCCGTTTTTATGTGGTTCAGTGATGCTTGTTCAAGAAACATTCCTATTAATGCTGCACTCATTCAAGAAAATATGAGGTTTCTAAACTCTCTTGGAACCTCCCCCAGCTGGACAACATGGCGAAGAGCATCCTGAAGTGCGATCACAGCGTCTGTGGAAGAATGTTTATCTGTTGCCGGGGCAACAGCAGGCTCACAGCTCAGCTGCAGCTCTTCACCGAAGCAAACAGAAAAGATCTCGAAGGGTGATGCAGGGAACATTGTAAATGCAGGGAACAGGATTACTTGGCCGCTAACCTGGCCTGACTGCTGTGTCTGAGTATAGGAGAGTGGCAGATCACGCTACAATAAATAACCGTGCTGTTCCTGTTTCAAGCTGAATAACGCTGGTTTTGCTAAAGTACTGAGAATCATCTTTTAGGATTCGCTTCTGTGGTGCTTCACTGAAGCACTGTGAGCCTGCTGTTGCCTTGCCCCGGCAACAGACAAACAGTCTTCCACAGAAGCAGCAATCGCGCTTCGGGACGCACTTCAGTGTTACGTTCCTGTTGGGTGGGGGGATCCCAAAGGAGTTCATAAACCTCACAATATGAAGAAGAAGAAAAGGATGATTCAGCTCTGATTGATAACTGTGCTGCCCACAACATGCTTCCGCATTTAGATAATGTTCATGTTGAATTCCTCCCACCCAATTGCACAACAGTGCTTCAGCCATTGGGTTTGGGCATCATTCATACCCTGAAAGTGTATTATCGCAAGGAAATGCTGAGAAAAATTCTCGTCAGCATAACGTGTAGACAGGAGAAGATTAAAATTAACGCGAAAGAAGCTATTGAAATGATTGCAAACGCCTGGACGCAAGTTAAAGAAAGCACTATAGCAACAAATACAGAATCTCATTACAACAAAATTTTCATTACAACAAAGTATTTTTTAGGTCCCTGGCAGTTCGTTTTAACTGAATTTTTCCTGTATAGTGTAATCAATAGGTTAACCAAATGTCTGGTATTGCTGCATCGATTGAAAATGTTAGTATGTCTAAGCAAGATAAAACATGCACCATTAGAATTTATGAAAACCTTTTAAAAATAGTGTTTATATTTGTGTGCATTAATACACATAGCTGCTATCCATCTGTTTATAAAAAGGATTAAAATCATTATTTTGCGTGACATTTTTTAGAAGGCTTTGGTGATGGTGCTTTCTACCCCCTTAGATTTTAGGGTGGTTTGGTTGGTGCTGTAGAACAGTGGGGAATTTGACACTTCTATGAAAAATCATTGTATTTGTAGAAAACTAAACCTTTACTCTTGGTTGAGGTGGAAATGGGAATGGTCTATACTACGTCATCATTATGTCACAAAGAGACAGGCATCTGGAATGCCACCTGTCATTTTCATTCTTAATGCAAATTAATAAACTAATAGAAAAGTATATCAGCAGTGGCAAAACTGCTCAAAGATAGATTAGAAATGCAAAACTACACTTTACTGGAAAAAAACAAATGTGTAAGAGACATATTTCCAGGCAAGATTTCACTGTCCTGTGAAGATGTTAATTTTTACAAGTATTTCCAGTCAGTGGCATAGTACCCAGAAAGCTTTTAAAAGTTGAACTTAACAAAACATTTCACACACAGCCATTAACCTGCGCCTAACAAAACATTTCACATACACAGCCAGATGAAAAGCTCACAGTGTAGCTGCATACTGTATAGTAGCCTAAGCAAACTTATACTGATTTGAGATATAGGCCATTTACAATTGAAGAAGCAATCGGTATATTTCAGTAAACTTACCCAAATTCTATATATCAGTGCAAAAATGGAAAACTGAAGTGTCATTTGTATATACAGTACCTTGCATCAGTTTTCAGTCCCTTGACTAATTCTGTAATTTTACTAATTAATCAATCCAATTCTAAAGCTTTGTTCTCTGTGATTGTTTTTTAATGTGACAATGTCTTATCTTAAATAGAAAAATCAAAAAAGGAAACAAAATACTGTTTTTGGCATTGCAACTGTTAATTAAAAATTCCTTTATAATTTAAAATCCAACTCAGCAGAGTTAAAATAGACCTTAGCATTAACAGTTGCTGTGCACTATCTATTGGAATGTACTTTGTAATGAATGTAGTGTTAAAAAGCATTTATTCCAACAGAGGACGCACTATCTTCTGGAATGACAAATGCAATGCCTATGTCTCTGTTACATGGCATTTCAAATGGAATTTGCAAAGCAATGTTAATGTTTGTGATGCACCTTACGCAACTGTGTTTGATCTTATTCAGGAAAAGATCCCAGTCACCCCACGGGAGAAAGACTTCCGAGACTAAGGTCAAGCTTATGAAACTGTTTCTGGACAAAGCCAGAATCGTAACAGTTGTGTGGAGCTTTCACCTGCAGCTAAAGTCACTTCAGTACACATTTGCTTTGTCAGCATGTCCGTGTCAGTCAAACACAGAAAGCTCTGCAGTTTATATATGACTTTACGCTGTAGGAAGATACGTAAATAAATCAAGGTAAATAACTTTCGATCTGTCTTTTATATAAGTAACATTTAAATGTTTTTATATAAAGACCATCTCAAAACATAATCACAAACTAGACTTTGTACGATACCTTGGCGAGCTCTGTAAGCTGTGCTTTTTCTTTGAAGGACAGGCGTGGGGCATATTGACTGGCAGGATGATGCCAGACCTCATGCTGCATCCAAACAGTGCCATCTTTTTCCTTTATGCCTCATGCAGCTGAGTTGTTCTTATATGTGAGTGGACGTTTCTTGCTGGGAGGGCTTCTGCTCTCTTTCTCCGATGTAGAACGCTCATACTCATCTGAGTTCACCTCTGTTATAGCACAACTTTATTTGAAAACAGCAGTGTCAGATCGGGGGAGCATGAACATGACTGAGAGAATTAAACTGAATAAAAAAAAACCTAACCTAACCTTTACAAGTACCATACATTTACACTGGCTGTTACAGACTCAAATCAAATGTATGTTTTTATTGTATACTAGTAACAATAAGAGCAGCTCACTGCATTTCCTGTCATCCTACACTTACATAGATCTTTGTAGACATGGAACACACATGAAATGCATGTGTTCCAAATAATGATACAGTAATCCCTCCTCTATCGCGGGGGTCTAACCCCCCCCCCCCAAAAGGTGAAAATCTGCGAAGTAGAAGCCTTATATTTATATGGTTATTTTTATATTGTCATGCTTGGGTCACAGATTTGCACAGAAACACAGGAGGTTGTAGAGAGACAGGAACTTTATTCAAACACTGCAAACAAACATTTGTCTCTTTTTCAAAAGTTTAAACTGTGCTCCATGACAAGACGGAGATGGCAGTTCCATCTCACAGTTAAAAGAATGCAAACATATCTTCCTCTTCAAAGGAGTGCGCGTCAAGAGCAGAGAATGTCAGAGAGAGAGAGAGAGAAAAAAGCAAACAAAAATCAATAGGGCTGTTTGGCTTTTAAGTATGCGAAGCACCGCCGGACAAAGCAGCTGCAAGGATGTACAATGTAAAGGTAGTCTTTCAGCATTTTTTAGAGGAGCGTCCGTATCCTCTAGACCAATGTGTGAACAGCCCCTCTTCTCACACCCCCTCCGTCAAGAGCAAAGAATCTCAGAGCGAGAGAGAGAGAGAAAAGCAAACAATCAAAAATCAATACGTGCTGTTTGATCTTTTAAGTATGCGAAGCACCGTGCGGGAAGCATATCGCTTGACAAAGCAGCCATATGTAAGCCCAGCAAGGAAGAGAGCAATGTGAAGGTAATCTTTCAGCGTTTTTTGAGGAGCAGCCGTATCCTCTAGGGGTGCGAACAGCCCCCATGCTCACAATATATTTGAGGAGTTTTATTTAATACGTAATACGCGCTCTGGTTGGGTAGCTTCTCAGCCATCTGCCAATAGCATCCCTTGAATGAAATCAACTGGGCAAACCAACTGAGGAAGCATGTACCAGAAATTAAAAGACCCATTGCCCGCAGAAATCCGCGAACCAGCAAAAAATCCGCGATATATATTTAAATATGCTTACATATAAAATCCACGATAGAGTGAAGCCGTGAAAGTTGAAACGCGATATAGCGAGGGATTACTGTATATTATTTGCCCTATACAACTCCCGGTACCTCACTCCCAGATAAACAAGGCTTGAGCTGGGAGAGCTTTTGCCCTTCCTGCAGTGGTGGGATGGGATAGCTGGCTGCTTGTGCTTATCGACACATTTACAGTACAAAAGACACTGGCAGAGAGGTGCACACATATTTATGGTGTGCCAGCTTTATGAGTTTTTCGTAGGCTTTGGTAATTTTAATGTTAATGCCCTTGCTACACTTTCCACGGCAAGTTTCGGGAACCCTGCAACAGGCTATCTCAACGAGAGAGAGTCTTTTGCGAAATTTCCGGTCTCAGTGAGCGTGTATGCACGAAATCATACACATAGCCAAATTCTGAGTCACTGCTCTACCAAGCATCTGCATGTGTAGTTGTGTTGAGTGAGGATACAGTATTCTGTCTCGTTTTCATTCTGTGTTCATACCCGTATTTCTATAAAAAATATATCTGTCTCATTTTCATTCTGTATTCATGCCTGTTTTTCTATTTAAAAAAATTACATCTAACATCTCATTTTCATTCTGTAATTTCACACCTGTATTTCTATAAAAGTTATTTATTTCTTTAAGAAAAAATTTCATCTAACATCACGTTTTCATTCTGTATTTTCATACATGATTTTCAATAAAAAAAAGTTACATCTAACGTCACATTTTCAAATAAAATATTTTTTGCAGTTTAAGGAGCGCTGTTTTTTTATACAGATATTGTCAAGCTTGGGGCACAGAGTTGTATGAGAGACAGGAGGATGAGTCCAGGTTTTCAAGGAAAATATGGGTACTTTATTACTGTATAGAGAAGGCAGGTACAATCTCATGACTTCATTCAAAATGAGCTGTTTGAGCTGTGACATGGGCATTCATCCTGCTTTAGCTCCAATCTTCAGATTAGAAGAATACCAGTGGCTCTGAATCACTGTGGCAGATGCAGTATGGAGAAGACAGATCAGAAAAGTGTGAGGAAGAGCAGATCAAAGCCCAGTGTTAAGTGTATTGTGTGACAAGCATGATACGTGGTAAACCTGATCCAGCAGAGAACAATCAATTGCTTTGCCCTTGGTTTACTGTTTACCAGATGCAGCAGAGCAGCTCCAGAACTGTCCTTGCGCCACTGCCGTTAGACATTGCGAATCGCCAGTGGCCCCGGTCAGATTACTATACGTATTTTCCCCATATTTGTTATAACAAAATTTTTTATGGCCCAGTGAATTTCGTTATAATGAGATCCCACCTGTATAAAACAATACACTTGGCACAAACCTAATAACATCTATTATTGTATTCATTATGGAGCTAGCATTGAAGTATGGAGTTTCATTTCTCAAGCAGACAATGGGAAGTTTGTCAAGACTGTTGGGCAAAATATAGAGAGCAGACTGCAGACAGATAAAGAAAACCCTGTTTATCTACACATACTGTATTCTCTCCCGTACAGGAAATTTGTGAATATTTTCCACAAGGCTCTGAATATGCATGTAATAAGTGATATGTAATATTTCATTAGTTACATTTTTACTATGAGGTAAAACATGTTTTATTAGTCTCTACAGCTTTGCAGCACTTTACAGTGTTATACACTCTGTTAATGCTTGAAAATTGCACTGGTGTCATTTTATCAAGTTTATCGAATACACCTAATAAAGTAACAAACTTTTTTTCTTTAAGGAAACTTATGTGTCAAGACCTGTTTCCTGGTGTTACACAGCCTTCTATGTTTAGGAAAGCTAATTATGAATATTTGCTGTTGCATTAGTGTCTTAATGGAATTTATTCTTTTAAGTGCTGTGTGCAGTATGCAAGGATAGATTTATTTTTTTTATCTGTATGCTTAGTTTTACGTCTGTCTAGTTACGTCTAGACAGTATGCAAAAGGATTTTTCATAGCTTGCTTTCCTCACTTGCCTAGTACCACATTATCCTTCCCTTGGTTATTTTCATGAAGAAAGGGAGTTTTTTAAGATTGTTAAAAGTACATCTTTCTTTATAGTGACTACTAGTAGTGCATAAACTAAAGCAACTTGAAGCTCTGACTGCTTTCTGGTAATCTTGATATTTGTCCTGTTGTTGTCTCTTTGTCAGTCTGTCTCTCTGTCTTAAGAGTCAGATGCAGCCAAACTCATTAAATAAACACAACTTTAATCACTGATTTGGATAAGTCTTGGGCTCCCTCTTCTGTTTCTTATTTATTTAAAGTATTCTGCAATTTGTTGCTTAATTTGTTCTAATGAAATTGTAAATTGCCAAATAAAAAAACATCATGTTGGTTATGTTTACTGCTTGTCATGTCTTAGGTACTGTGGTTTCCTATCAGCATATATATCTTTTTATCTTTCTTTTACCATATTTTCTAACCTTATCTTTATTATACCTTTGCCATCTGCACTAAAATCAAAAAACGTAGACACCATTTTTTGTTAAAATAACAAAATAAATAAGTTTTATTTTACTCTGGTAGTCCTCGCCTTAACTGAGTAACTGCCACAGTGTCACTGTTTATAATATTGTAATTTTTATGATCTCAAGTTAATAATTTAATATATTATTTGAAAACAAAGAAAGTAATCATGAAGTAACTAATACCTCATTGTGTGTTGTCATAGCAAGATTCTGACTTCTGTTTCATCCTCATCTGGGTTTCATTTTGCCCAGTTAAAAGTGGCACATGGGGATGATAATAAAACGAGCTTTGATCTGTCCTGCCTGGAACAGAACTTGTTTATCTGATGGACTCCTTAATGTTTGTAAGCCAGCCATCCAAAGCCATTGATATTTTAGAGATTGCTGCAGGTTAGAGAATATAGAAAGAAAAGCATATAAGAACGGGAAGCAGTTCCCAGATGTTAGTGATGGACATCAGAGCTCAGTCACTCTCTTTTTCTCTAAGCCTTATCTGTCACATCCAGCCGCCCTTAGGCTCCTGAGTGCTGACACGAACTTCCCAATGTGACACTCTTTTTATCTTCAGTGCTTTTCAAAACTTCAAAAAAAACTTCCTCGCCCTGAGCCTGCTTTTCATCAGTTCTTTTAGGAAGATTAGGCTGTTGTTTTCCAGTTCTTTATCTAAAAATGACTAGTATATATGAAACAATCACATAGACGTTGTTGTTTTGATTTTATTTTATCCAATATATTAAACATTATTAAAATATTATATGAAAGCATAATAGCAGTGAAACTTTTAATAAACATTAAAAAGATGTTTCAAAATTAGTAATGTTGGTTTATTAACAAATGTCTTTAAAAATATGAATTTAAGTTAATATTCAAAAGTGAATATTCTATTGTGTGAATATACTATAGATATGTGTATATATTCATCATATTGTATACGTAATATTTTTATATCATAATGCTGATCTCTGTACTATTTTTATACAAAGCAGTAAAATATAATAAGTTACTATGTTGGCATTGTTTTTTATTAGAAAAAAAAATGTTCATATGCTGTTTGCATAATTATTCAGCTCTTCTGTAGTGGAAACTCTAAGCTTACCCAGTTAAAAAAAAAAAAATCTACCTAATGAAAACACACTAGCCTTACTCCACAACAGAAACATTAAATAACTGCCACATTTTGTGGATAAAAACCCCACTGTTATTCAGGTTGCGTTTTGGAAGAAAAGTTAGAGATAAAATATTCCAAATGAATAAATTAGGAAAATGCTGCAAAACAATATCTAACTGTTTGGATATCCCATTGAGCAATGTTGGCTCAGTTATCAGGTATTGGAAGCTGCATAGACCACCCAGATGCTGCCTAGAAAAGTTTGCCCCTCAAAGTGCTCTGCACAGATAAGGAGTTACCTGTGTGGTTTTTTGAGAAAAGTCACAGAGATGCTATCAATCACTTTTGAAATAGCTAGACTTCAGTAGCTGAACCAGGAGAGAAGGTGATCCAGTCAACCATATCAAGATTTCTACATAACTATGACCTGTATGGAAGAGTGTCAAAAAAGAAACCAATAGTCAAAAAGGACCTGTTAAGGCATGTCGGAGTTTGCCAAAAAAGGTGACTCAGTTGTGATATGGGAAAAGGTTTTGTGGTCATAGACAGGTGTTTTTAGCCAACTTTAAGAGAGAGATGTGTGATACATATACAGTATATTGCTATCCTTATCTTAGAAAACAGACAGATTTGGAGGTGTTTAATAAGTATAGTAAATATGGTTATAGTAGGCTTATGCTGTGGGGCTTTTTATTTTAAGTAGGGACTGAATATTTCAGTAAAATCAGAGGAAGAGGTGCAAATCCGTAACACATGTGTGAAGCAGATAGGGCAGTGACTTAAATATAAGGTGGGAGTACACTTACAGCTGTGCATGGCTGCTACAGCTCAGTGATGTCACATTATCTTTGCAAAGCATCATTGGGCTTTGGGAAGACAAATGTTCATCTAAATTGGCTTTACGCCAGATTTCCAGGAAAATATTCCACTGGCAAACACCACATATTTGCTATGAGAACCACTTTGGTGGATTTTGCCGATCAGTACCACTGATTTAGAATCAGTTTGGAAATTTCAGTGTATAAAATTGAACAACCTGGAGCAAATGTATCTTTAAGAATTAGATTACTTGCAAACAGTGTGTAAAGATGGCATATACTGTACTTACCACAAAAGATTTATAACTGTTATTGCTTTATAAGGTGACTTTAAAAATTATACAGATCTGAGCTTTGGCTATTTATACAAACAACTTATTTGCCTATTGTTAAGATTTAGTTTATATTATAAAACAATGCCTCTTTAAAAATTAATTTTGAGCTTCAATGCTTTTAAATGAAAATATCACTAATATCAATAGTTTAAAAACCACTTCAGGTTTGCAAATTCTTTGCCAGTTTCACTTTATGTTCATGGAAAAGCTTATTTTCTATTTCTATTTTTTTTAATTAAACTTAGCCTGAAACTCACTTTCTTGTAACCATTCTGTCCTAGGAATGCTGTTCAGTAAATTTCATTAATGCCAAGGAGACATAAAGTATCTGCATTTCCAGTTAGAAGTCATGTCTAGCATCATGTTCATGCACAGCATACAGAGTTGTAAACTATGATACCATGTTTTGTTTTTATTATTCAGTGTTTCAGTTAACAAAATATGATAAAACGTCAAAGCAGATTATTGTAATTCAGTCTGTTCAATTGCCCAATAGATTCAAAACAGTATCACTTCAAGTTTGTTTGTTTGTTTATAGCCTGGCATGATGTTATCAGTGTAAAGTGAATTTATAAATATTTACTCTATGCAAAATTGAAATCTAAGTGTTTATCAAAATGTTCTTATAAATACAAATTATCATAATTAGCAGTCTTAGATGGACATTGTACTTGTCCTATTTTGTAGCCTTGTCATCATTTTGGTAATGTATATTTTGCTTTGTCAATAAATCTTGCATAATTTTCTTTGGCTTCAATTGATTGTTTTTAGTCAGCAGACATTGTTTCCTTTTGAATGTAATATGTTTATATCTTTTTAATCTATTACCTATTGTGCAAATTTCGATCCAGTGAATTGCCAGGTTGACCCTTTGGAGTTTGCATATTATAAGTTTCCTTGTAATTTCACAGGACCATCCGAAACAACTTGATTTTAACTATTTACTGATTGCACGTTGGTATGCATTCCAAAAATGCCTCTTTTAATTTAAATATCTTAAGACAGAAAGTGCATTGTGCTTCAACAATGTATTTCTAAGCTGATCCTGCTTGAAGTGGATTTCACTGCCCCAAACAACATCTTTACTAAACAAGCGGTATATTAACCTGCACTCCATTACTTGGGGTGTATTTGTAAAATATTATTTTGTTCAAAGATATTAATGGACTGTGCTAGGGAAAAATATTATAAGGATGTCTAATAAGTTTCTTTTATGTAAATTCATTACTGAAAGTTACAAAGAAGCATTTACCCTTTAATAAAAACAGAGCTAAGTCTTTGTGCTTCAAATATCATTTTCTTCCTTTATGTGTAGTTTCAGTGCAACTCATCAGTCAATAAAGTGCTCTTCATTACTAAATTAATAGTTTACAGTTAAGGCAACAATTTCAGAGTGTTGATATGAACTTTTTAAGGATTTAATTATGTTCACTACTTTGGTTTTTTATTCAGAAAAGCTGCAGCTCGTATAAATCAATTTTGAATTAATTTCCTGAAATACTTTTGCAGTCATTTTTCAGCTTATGTATATTAGTAAATTTTATATTCGTATGTAACATTTTCGAGAAAAAAAAATGGGTAAAGAACAATGTAAAAGAATTTTATTGTTTTTCATAGTATGAAATCATTACATCTCCACTTGATTAATATAACAATGTTTAAAGCCATAAGAAAATCCTTTTTAAAAATGCATTTCCTTAGGTTAAAGCATTTTAAACATTCTGAATTGTTTTTATTTTAACTTTAAGGAAATAATAAAATTGCATAGTATTATTTCCTTAAAGTAACAGGGCATTTGACAGGCCTACAAAAGAAGTGTACCATTACATACAGTAGGTCAAAGTGACTCATTTCATATTTGTTAAAAGAGGGTTTCATATGAAAACATTAGCAAGATGGGATAAATGTATAATAATTTAAATAGAAATTCAAATATGTAATCCCTACCATTAAGGGATTTTGTAATTCAGTTTTCCATCATACCAAAATAAAATGTTTAAACATATAGGATAGGTTGTGTATATTACATTAAACAATGAAATATGAACATCTGGAAACCAAACAAAGTCGCATGCTACATCTTTCACGCATTGGATGAATGAGACTCAAGGTAGATATGTGCATAAATTCATTATGTTCCCATCCATTTATGTAATCTAGCCAGTACTTTAGCAAATTATGTTTTTACCTGCTTTGAACCATTACAGAGCAGATTGATGCAAAACTAATATGCTGCATGTTTGCTTATATCATGTATATTCATGTTGAAGTTGAGCTTCATTCTTTAATTTTTTCCTTTAATTTAAAATATGCTTATTTTTTGTCCCAGTTAAGATTTGTTTTTCTTTCTTCCTTTCTTTGACATTTATTGTTATATTTTCCTTACTATAAACATGTTTACCATCAAGTCAACAGCAGTGTCACTGAATGATAATCACTGTCATGTAATGGAAAGATTTCCCCTTTTTACAGCTATTTGATCGCTTCCTCCCTTACCATCCCTGCAACTTTGTACTTCAAATAGAATTGTAACTTTAGTTGGAATGTTGTTTATCCCCTTTAAATACGCTGAACCCTGTAAGAAAAGAAAAGAAACGATCACAACTATGTTTGCAGTGCAATGATAAAAGCTGGGCCCAACTGTGTATAATTTTCTCAGTGAATGAAAATGCCTTGCAGTGGTAGTGACTTTGCCTTGAGTTTGGGAGGGGTGAATCGTTTGAAGTATGTGACCACTGTTGTTAATTTTAACTGTACAGAGGTGACTTTTCTTCTTTTCCTTCTCTTTCTTTTCCTGTTGTACTTGGAGGTTCTGCCATGAATTTTCCCTAAGCCCCCTGGGACGTATTTTCTCAGCAAAACCTTTGATGTTTGTGCCCAGATGCTGATTGACAAAAGAAGTTCCAGAGGCAGCACTTTAGGAGAAAAATAAAACTGGGGGAGGGGGGAGTGGTGGAGGGTTAAGGGTTGGGGGTGTCACAGTGGGTGAAAAAGGGGAGGTTTTTTTGGAGGGGGGCACAAATTGGAACACAGGACTTTGAACTGAACTGATCTTTTGAGGCAGCAGGACTGTGTTCCTGATTATCTTTTGGAGAAAACCTTTTCCTTTTAAGTAATGTAAATAGAGGGTTTTCAACAATACTTGCAAACTAATCCAATTTGTAATTTCTAGTTTGAACTAATCCCATTATTTTACAGCACTCATGATTTTTTTTCTTCTTATTTCTTCCACCAAACTAAATGAATGAAATTCCTTGACTTAGAAGAAATGTTGCAGTAATAGTGAATAGTGCTGTGATTTGTTTTTAGTAGTCATACAGTGAGGTGCTAGTCTGTGTTGCTTTCATAGTACATAGTGTGATGATTAGCACATCACTATCAAAGAGTCTGTGGAAATTTTGATAAAGAATTAAAACTACAAGTTAAATACAAATACATTAATTTGTTTGTCATTTTTAATACAGTAATTTGTAAATATGCAATTGGTAATCTATCTTATGCTGTGTCCTTCTAAATTAAACTTTCTTCCTTGTTTCTGGTCTAGGTTATATTTAAAATAATAATTAATATGGTCTTTAAAGTTAAATTTCCATTGTCCACATTGTTGAAGAAAATATCAAATTGCAGATTTTGTAATCATTTTAAAGATTTTTGGGTTTTATGCTTTTTCTGTTTCCTCCTTTTCTTAATTTAGTGAAAATCAGACAATTGAACCTGTTGAACATCTCAAATTAGTGTTACTTACTGGGGACAGGTCTTTATGACTATCTGTGCAGACTCCTCCACTGTAAGATAAATTAAGTATACAGCTAACAATTTTTTCTTAACATTCATCTTACTACTCTGGAGTCACTACATGTTTACATGAAATTGTTGCATCTATACCAGAGCAATCTTGTCTTGAACTTGACACTTTTTTTGGAGCAACAACAATACAGTGCACTCCATTTAGCTGCAATGTTTGGGGGGCTGAAGGCCCAATTGTAGGTAATCGGAGATTGCAAATAAGTGGAGTTAGCTTATAATAGACTGTGAGCCATGTGCTTCATGCTAGGTACGCACTTTATGCATGTATTGCATCACTGTGGTCGCCTATTTATAAAGGACGCGCCTAACTGCAGTGCCTAGAGCTAAGGAATAAACACAACGTATTGTTACTAACCAGCCTCAGATATAGTTTAATCGTCTAATGTAGTCAGATTACAGTACATGTAATATACATAGTCTTTCCAGTCTATAGCTGCTAATGTTCAATTAACACTAGAATTACCAGAGACTATGAAAAAACTTGTAGATTCGGCCCACCTTAAATCCCTTCGCACCTCTCCATCAGCGTCTTTTATCC
This sequence comes from Erpetoichthys calabaricus, assembly GCF_900747795.2. NCBI lineage: Eukaryota > Metazoa > Chordata > Cladistia > Polypteriformes > Polypteridae > Erpetoichthys > Erpetoichthys calabaricus. The sequence goes on from NC_041407.2 coordinate 34,344,689, forward strand.
TGTAAATGTGCCGATAAAGATAAGTAGCAAGCAGCCTGCTATTCCATCCCCCAACCGCCGCAGAACGTGTACAAAGTTCTCCCTGCTCATGCCTTGAGTATCTGGGAGTGAAGTGCTGGAGTTTTAGAGTGGAAATAATAGATCGTTATTTGGAACACATTCATTTCATGTGTGTTCTGTTTCTACAATAACCTGTGTAAACACATTGTTAAAACAGAAACGTTTTTCATATTTTAGTAGTAAATGACAAAATGTTGGCATAAACTATATAATGTGTGAATCCTGAAGTCCAAAGATCAAACAAACACTTTCACAAAAGGTTAAAGGATGATACAACAGTACAACAGTAGTGAGATGTTCTTATTGTTAATATTATACAGTACACACATACATTTGGTTTGCGTCTGTAACAGACAGTGTACATTTATAGTACTTGTAAAAGTTACTGTTTTTTTTTTCACTTTTATTCTCTCAGTCATGATCACGATACATACTACTGCCCTAGGGATCTGACGCTGTTAGTTTTTATTTGAAACTGGGAATAACTGTAGATGTGAGTGGTGTTTTGGCAATAGAGGTAATGGAACTGGACATTCTCTGATCTGGAAGGATAAAAGCTGACACACAAACACTGGTGAATCTGCCTTCTTCGTATCTCACCGTCACTTGATTTTTTTTTATTCAGTTTTATTGAGTCTTCCTGCTCACACTGAATTAGTATGCGCCCAAAACCTGCATTGCAGCTAGGCGGAGATTGCAGCTAATCAAATTGCAGGTAAGTGGAGTTGACTGTGTTTATTTGTATAGCACATTTTCATATAAATGATGTAGCTCAAAGTGCTTTACAGGATGGAGAAAGAGATACAAGACAAAATATAACAATAAAATTAGGCCATACTAATTAACATAGAATAAAAGTAAGGTCTAATGACCAGGGAGGACAGAAAAAAAAAAAAAAAACTCCAGATGGCTAAAAAAAAAAAAAAAAAAATCTGCAGGGGTTCCAGGCCACAAGACCGCGCAGCCCCCTCTAGGCATTCTACCTAACATAAATGACCTCAGTCAGTTCTCATGGTTTTCAAGCTTCACATGGAAGAATTTGATGATGATGGTCATGTGGACCTCTGGCCTTCAATCCATCAATGTAGGGACAGCATGGTGCTTTGATCAGGTGGTGGTGCCGCAGATCGCCAGCGCAGAAAAAGTAGGGGTTAGTACGGATTTCGGAGCCACCATTAATGATAACAATTAAATGCATATACAGAATATCAGGATTAAACTAAAATGAATCTATGAGAAAGCCATGTTAAAACAATGAGTTTTTAGCAGTTTTTTTAAAATGCTCCACTGTATTAGCCTGGTGAATTTCTATTGGTAAGTTATTCCAGATTTTAGGTGCATTACAGCAGAAGGCTGTCTCACCCCTTCTTTTAAATTTAGCTCTTGGAATTATAAGCAGACACTCATTTGAAGATCTAAGTTTACGATTTGGAGTGTAAGGTGAAAGACATTCTGAAATATAGGATGGAGCGAGATTATTTAAGGCTTTGTAAACCATAAGCAGTATTTTAAAGTCAATTCTAAATGGCATGGCTAACCAATGTAGTGACATTAGAACTAGAGAGATGAGCTTGGATTTTCTTTTTCTACTTAAGATTCTGGCAGCTGCATTCTGAAAAGTTGCAATCGATTAATGTCTTTTTTTGGGTAGTCCTGAGAGGACTGCTTTACAGTAATCTAGCCGACTGAAAACAAAACTGTGAACTAATTTCTCAGCATATTGCAATGTTATAAGAGGTCTAACCTTTGCTATATTTCTTAAGTGAAAAAATGCTGTCCTAGTAATCTGATTAATATGTGATTTCAAATTTAGGTCAGAGTCAATAATTACCTCTAAATTCTTCACCTCCGTCTTGACTTTTAATCCTAATGAATCAAATTTATTTCTAATACCCTTGTTATATCCATTATTGCCAATCACTAAAATTTCTGTTTTCTCCTTATTTAGTTTGAGAAAATTACTACTCATCCATTCAGAAACACAAGTAAGACATTGTGTCAGTAAACCAAGAGAGTTGGGGTCATCAGGCACTATTGATAAATACAGTTGTGTGTCGTCAACATAGCTGTGGTAGTTCACGTTAAGCCTTGAGATAATCTGACCTAACGGAAGCATGTAGGATCGAAAAGAGCAGTGGACTCAGGATAGGTCTTTGTGGAACACCATATGGAATATCATGTGTCTTTGAAGTATAATTTCCACAGCTAACAAAGAATTTTTCTACCTGTAAAGTAGGACTCAAACCAATTTAAGATACTGCCAGAGAGGCCCACCCACTGACTAAGGCGATTTCTAAGAATATTGTGATCAATGGTATCAAATACGGCACTTAAATCTAAGAGGATGAGAACAGATAAATGGCCTCTCTCTGCATTTACCCGCAAGTCATTTACTACTTTAATTAGTACAGTTTCTGTACTATAATTTGTTCTGAAACCCGACTGAAACTTATTAAGAATAGCATGTTTATTGAGGTGATCATTTAGCTGCATAATGACTGCCTTTTTTTAGGATTTTACGTAAGAAAGGCAGGTTAGAAATAGGTCTGAAATTTTCAAAAACAGAGGAGTCAAGATTATTTTTCTTGAGCAGGGGTTTTAACTACAGCAGTCATAAGACAGTCTGAGAAGACCCCCGTATCTAAAACTTGTTGGTATTGGGTCAAGGACGCAGGTGGAGGGTCTCAGTTGAGGAGTTATTTTATATAAATCAGGTAAATCTATCCTGGTGAAAGAATTTAATTTGTTTTAAATGGAGTATCGGGGTTTAAGAGGATCAGTATTGGGGAGATGTATTATATTATTTCTAATATCATTAATTTTTGATTTAAAAATATAGAAAAAGCCTCACAAGTTTCACTGGAAGTTTTTTGGAGGTATTCCTTTGAGTTACCTGGGTTTAACAGACGATCAATTGTAGAGAATAAGACTCTGGGATTACTAACATTGTTATTTATAATTTTAGAGAAATAGGACCGCCTCTCGAGACAGACTTATGTTGTTGTATTCAGTTATTTTAGCCTTCAGTATCTCATAGTGGATAATCTGTTTAGTTTTTCTTCATTTACGCTCAGCTCTCCAGCATGTTCTCTTTAGATCAGACACTCTTTGGGTCTTCCATGGTGTAACAGTGCTAGAGGATTTTCAGGAGCGACAGCAGCACCTCTCACTTTAGTATAAAAATTTTCCACCTTACTATTTACATTATCGACACTATTGTAGTGTAAGCACTACAAATGGACTGGTTGCTTAGAATGTTTGTAAACTTGGAAGCTGTAGATGAATCAAAGAAGCGTTTTTTTAACAATATGCTTCTCCTTGTCATTAATTTTTTTTAGCATTATTTCTATATTAAATAGTAAGAGAAAATTTTTAATAGATTTTCCTTCCAATTGCCACCACCTTCAAATGACCAGTCTCCCCACACCATCCCTACTACATCAACAACACCTACCATATCAGCTGCAATGGCCACTGACAAGTCCAGCTCCGACTATCAGTGTGGACTCTCCATAACTGAAAAGCAAGTAAGGAGGCGACACACAGAAAAAGCTGCGGGGCTGTGCTGACCATTTTTGTGGTGTCCAATGTCACCTGTTCAGGTCTGTCCCTAAGGGCTTCAGGAAGTGCTACTGCTGTGGAAAGCATCCTGCATTGTTCCAGTTCCAAAGAAGACAGGCACGTATTCACCTAATGACTACAGACCTGTGGCACTTAAGTCTCACATCATGAAGACTTTTGAAAGACTGGTCCTGGACTATATGAGTTCTCCTGTGGTAGGCCACCTGGATCCACTGCAGTTTTCCTATTGGACAGTGATAGGAGTAGAAGATGCAATTATTTATCTGCTCCACAAGGCTTATTCTCACATAGAAAAAGTTGGCAGAACTGTGGGAATTATGTTTTTTGATTTTTTCCAATTTTTTCAATATCATCCCAGCCATCTCTGTTAAAGGGTAAGCTGAGAGATATCCAGGTGGATGGTGTCCTGGATAATGAACTGTCTATCAGGGAGACAACCATTTGTGAGACTCAAGGACTGAGTCTGTGAAACCCTCCTTTCAGCAGCTCCGTGTACGACTTTATTTTTCTACTTATTTATTTTTCTACTTTTTTTCTACTTTTATTCTTCTCTTTTTTGTTGATCACTCCTATCACTTAATTTTATGAGGATTCTTTCCCAGGACACACTTTTACAACGTGGGCATGGATTTTTACACGCCAAGACTCGTCTATTCAAGTACTCAACTTAGAACACTGAGAACAAATGCCAGTGCCGGAGTGGTACCCTATTTACCCGACAAGGTAAGAAGGCGGTATCGTGGCAGCAGAGTCGGCACTAAGCAAAAAATGAAGCGGCTTGCAAGGAAGTGGCGTTTTAAGCCCTCTGTGCCTTCTGTGATTCTGGGAAATGTGAACTCAATCTCAAATAAGATCGACGAAACTGGCTGCGCTGGTGAAAAATGTCAGAAACTACAGAGAATGCAGTCTGTTGTGCTTTTGCGAAACGTGGCTAACTACCACCATCCCAGATGCTAACGTGGAGCTACCCAGGTTTAGCACAGTTAGAGCGGACAGAGATGCAAGTACCTGTGGGAAGCACAAAGGAGGAGGACTCGCTCTCTATGTTAATACACTGTGGTGTAACTCTGTACATGTAAACGTCAAAGTCTCCACTTGCTGCAGGGACATCGAACTGTTGCCGTAAGTTTGCGTCCCTATTACCTGCCCAGAGAGTTTGGACATGTCATTGCTGTTATTGTATACATTCCTCCTCGGGCGGACATGGAGACAGCGAGTGACATCATCCAGTCTGCTGTTGCTAAGTTACAAACGCAGCACCCCGAGGCACTTGTGCTAATCGCTGGAGATTTTAACCATGTGACGCTGGACAAAACATTACCTGCCTTCTCCCAGTATGTGGACTGTAACACGCGGGGAAATAAGACTATTGATTTACTGTATGCAAACGTTTAAAGACGCATACAGCGCCACCCCGCTGCCTGCGCTTGGGAAAGCAGATCATAACCTGGTTCTGCTTCAGCCTCACTACAAACCAAGAGTGATGGTCCTACCTACAACTACACGCTCATTCAGGAAGTGGTCCCCTGAGGCAGAGAAGGCTCTGAGAGAATGCTTTGGAACTACAGACTGGGATATCCTGCAGGGATCACATAGTGAGAACATTGAGGAGGTTGTTGACTGCACTACCGACTACATCAACTTCTGTATGGACATTGTAGTTCCAGTAAGAACAGTACGCTGCTATGCTAACAACAAGCCATGGGTTACAAGTGACATCAAGGGCCTTTTGAACCAGAAGAAAAGGGCTTTTAAAAGCGGTGATCAGCATGAGCTCAAGTGTGTGCAGAAGGAACTCCGAGTCCAGCTCAGGGTGGCGCAGGAGCAGTACAGGAGAAAGTTGGAGCAGAAGTTGCAGAATAACAGCATGAAGGAAGTGTGGGATGGGATGAAGATCATCACTGGCTGCAGCTCGAAGCGAGGTGCCATCATCGAGAGAGACGTGAAGAGAGCAAACCAAATGAACAACTTCTTTAACAGGTTTGACCACCCTAACCCACTCTCCACTCTCACCTCGGAGTACTGCACCCTCACACATCCTTCTGCTGATGCCAGCATAGGAGAGACATCCCCACCCATAATTACAACAGCGCAAGTGAGCAGAGAGCTGAGGAGACTTCGTGCCAGCAAAGCAGCGGGTCCAGATGGAGTATTGCCATGACTGCTGAAGGTCTGAGCATTGGAGCTGGGGGGTCCTCTACAGCACATCTTCAACCTGAGCCTGGAACAGGGGGAGAGTCCCGAGGCTTTGGAAAACATCTTGCATCACCCAGTCCCAAAGATATCACGTCCTAGTGAGCTGAATGACTTCCGGGCCTGTTGCTCTGACATAACATGTGATGAAGCCCATGGAGCGGCTGCTACTTCACCACCTGAGGCCACAGGTTCAACATGCCTTTGACCCTCTGCAGTTTGCATATCAGGAGAAGGTGGGAGCGGAAGATGCCATCATCTATATGCTACACCGATCCCTCTCCCACTTGAACAGAGGCAGTGGTGCTGTAAGAATTATGTTTCTAGACTTCTCTAGCGCCTTCAACACAATCCAACCTCTGCTTCTTAGGGACAAGCTGACAGAGATGGGAGTTGATTCATACCTGGTGGCATGGATCGTGGACCATCTTAAAGACAGACCTCAGTATGTGCGTCTTGGGAACTGCACGTCTGACATTGTGGTCAGCAACACAGGAGCGCCACAGGGGACTGTACTTTCTCCGGTACTGTTCAGCCTATATACATCGGACTTCCAATACAACTCGGAGTCCTGCCATGTGCAAAAGTTCGCTGATGACACTGCTATCGTGGGCTGCATCAGGAGTGGGCTGGAGGAGGAGTATAGGGACCTAATCAATGACTTTGTTAAAATGGTGCAACTCAAACCACCTACGCCTGAACACCAGCAAAACCAAGGTGCTGGTGGTGGATTTTAGGAGGCCCGGACCCCTCATGGACCCCGTTATCATCAAAGGTGACTGTGTGCAGATGGTGCAGACCTATAAATATCTGGGAGTGCAGCTGGATGATAAAATTAGACTGGACTGCCAATACTGATGCTCTGTGCAAAAAGGACAGAGCTGGTTATACGACCTTAGAAGGCTGGCGTCCTTCAACATCTGCAATAAGATGCTGCAGGTGTTCTATCAGACGGTTGTGGCGAGCGCCCTTTTCTACGCGGTGGTGGGCTGGGGAGGCAGCATTAAGAAGAAAGATGCCTCACGCCGGGACAAACTGGTGAGGCAGGCAGGCTCTATTGTTGGCATGGAGCTGGACAGTTTAACCTCTGTGGCAGGGCGATGGGCACTAAGCAGGCTCCTATCAATTATGGAGAATCCACTGCATCCACTAAATAGTATCATCTCCAGACGAGGAGCAGCTTCAGCGACAGACTGCTGTCACTGTCCTGCTCCACTGACAGATTGAGGAAATCGTTCCTCCCCCAAACTATGCGACTCTTCAGTTCCACCTGGGGGGGAAAACGTTAACATTTAACATTATACAAAAGTTATTGTCTGTTTTTTACCTACATTATTATCAATCTTTAATTTAATATTGTTTATTGTATCAGTATGCTGCTGCTGGAGAATGTGAAATTCCCCTTGGGATTAATAAAGTATCCTCTATCTATCTATCTATCTATCTATCTATCTATCTATCTACTCTATCTATCTATCTATCCTATCTATCTATCTATCTAACTAACTAACTAACTAACTAACTAACTAACTAACTAACTAACTAACTAACTAACTAACTAACTAACTAACTAACTAACTAAATAACTAACTAACTAACTAACTAACTAACACTAGGTCATGTCTTGTGAAGAAGTTCTCAGACTATTCTCCCCTTATGGAGTGTATTGATAAAGAGGGCGAGACAAGAGTATATGAGTCAAGTGGAGAACTTTGTTTCTTGTTGCAAAGAGAATTGTCTGAAACTTATCAGCAAAACCAAGAATCTAGTTATTGACATTCACCGCACCAAAGAGCATCTGTGTCCAGTCACTATTCAAGCAGTGAATGTAGAGATGGTCCACAGCTACAATTACTATATTAATAACAGGTTGGACTGCCGCTTTGAACACAGACCAACTATATAAGAAAAGTCAGAGCAGGCTCTCTTTCCTTAGGAAACTGCATTCCTTTAATGCTGGAAAGTGACATCCTTCCCATCTTCTATTACACTGTGATGGCCAATGCAAGTTTCTATGCTGTGGTTTCCTGGGATGTACAGTGGGGCAAAAAAAGTATTTAGTCAGCCACCAATTGTGCAAGTTCTCCCAATTAAAAGATGAGAGAGGCCTTTAATTTTCATCATAGGTATACCTAAACTATGAGAGACAAAATGAGAAAAAAAAATCCAGAAAATCACATTGTCTGATTTTTGAAGAATTTATTTTGCAAATTATGGTGGAAAAAAAAGTTTTTGGTCAATAACAAAAGTTCATCTCAATACTTTGTTATATACCCTTTGTTGGCAATGACAGAGGTCAAACATTTTCAGTAAGTCTTCACAAGGTTTTTCACACACTGTTGCTGGTATTTTGGCCCATTCCTTCATGCAGATCTCCTCTAGAGCAGTGATGTTTTGGGGGCTGTCGCTGGGCAACACTTACTTCCAACTCCCTCCAAAGATTTTTCTATGGGGTTGAGATCTGGAGACTGCTAGGCCACTCCAGGACCCTTGAAATGCTTCTTACGAAGCCACTCCTTCGTTACCCAGGCGGTGTGTTTGGGATCATTGTCATGCTGAAAGACCCAGCAACGTTTCATCTTCAATGACCTTGCTGATGGAAGGAGGTTTTCACTCAAAATCTGACGATACATGGCCCCATTCATTCTTTCCTTTACACGGATCAGTCGTCCTGGTCCCTTTGCAGAAAAACAGCCCCCAAAGCATGATGTTTCCACCCCCCATGCTTTACAGTAGGTATGGTGTTCTTTGGATGCAACTCAGCATTCTTTCTTCTCCAAACATGACGAGTAGAGTTTTTACCAAAAAGTTCTATTTTTGGTTTCATCTGACCATATGACATTCTCCCAATTCTCTTCTGGATCATCCAAATGCTCTCTAGCAAACTTCAGATGGGCCTGCACATGTACTGGCTTAAGCAGGGAGACACGTCTGGCACTGCAGGATATGAGTCCCTGGCGGCGTAGTGTGTTACTGATTGGTAACCTTTGTTACTTTGGTCCCAGCTCTCTGCAGGTCATTCACTAGGTCCCCCCGTGTGGTTCTGGGATTTTTGCTCACCGTTCTTGTGATCATTTTGACCCCACAGGGGTGAGATCTTGCGTGGAGCCCCAGATCGAGGGAGATTATCAGTGGTCTTGTATGTCTTCCAATTTCTAATAATTGCTCCCACAGTTGATTTCTTCACACCAAACTGCTTACCTATTGCAGATTCAGTCTTCCCAGCCTGGTGCAGGTCTACAATTTTGTTTCTGGTGTCATTTGACAGCTCTTTGGTCTTGGCCCATAGTGGAGTTTGGAGTGTGACTGTTTTGAGGTTGTGGACAGGTGTCTTTTATATTGATAACGAGTTCAAACAGGTGCCAGTAATATAGGTAACGAGTGGAGGACAGAGGAGCCTCTAACAGAAGAAGTTACAGGTCTGTGAGAGCCAGAAATCTTGCTTGTTTGTAGGTGACCAAATACTTATTTTCCACCATAATTTGCAAATAAATTCTTTAAAAATCAGACAATGTGATTTTCTAGATTTTTTTTCCTCATTTTTGTCTCTCATAGTTGAGGTATACCTATAATGAAAATTACAGGCCTCTCTCATCTTTTTAAGTGGGAGAACTTGCACAATTGGTGGCTGAATACAGTAATCCCTCCTCCATCGCAGGGGGTTGCGTTCCAGAGCCACCCGCGAGATAAGAAAATCCGCGAAGTAGAAACCATATGTTTATATGGTTATTTTTATATTGTCATGCTTGGGTCACAGATTTGCGCAGAAACACAGGAGGTTTGTAGAGAGACAGGAACGTTATTCAAACACTGCAAAACAAACATTTGTCTCTTTTTCAAAAGTTTAAACTGTGCTCCATGACAAGACAGAGATGACAGTTCCGTCTCACAATTAAAAGAATGCCAAACATATCTTCCTCTTCAAAGGAGTGCTTGTCAGGAGCAGATCACGTCACAGAGATAGAGAAAAGCAAACAGATCAATAGGGCTGTTTTTCTTTTAAGTATGCGAAGCACCGTGGCACAAAGCTGTTGAAGGCAGCAGCTCACACCCCCTCCGTCAGGAGCAGACAAAGTAAGCTGTTGAATGCGGCAGCTCACACCCCCTCCGTCAGGAGCAGACAAAGTGAGACAGAGTTTGTTTTTCAATCAAAAATCAATACGTGCACCTTCGAGCTTTTAAGTATGCGAAGCTCCGAGCAGCATGTCGTTTCAGGAAGCAGCTGCACAAAAGATCACAACGTGAAGATAATCTTTCAGCATTTTTAGACGAGCGTCCGTATCGTCTAGGTGTGCGAACAGCCCCCCTGCTCAATCCCCCTACGTCAGGATCAGAGAAAGTCAGCGCAAAAGAAAGAGAAAAGTAAGCCGGGTAGCTTCTCAGCCATCTGCCAATAGCATCCCTTGTATGAAATCAACTGGGCAAACCAACTGAGGAAGCATGTACCAGAAATTAAAAGACCCATTGTCCGCAGAAACCCGCGAAGCAGCGAAAAATCCGCGATATATATTTAAATATGCTTACATATAAAATCCGCGATGGAGTGAAGCCGCGAAAGGCGAAGCGCGATATAGCGAGGGATTACTGTAAATACTTTTTTGTCCCACTGTAAACATCACTTCAAAGAGAAGCCAACCAATTCAACAAGCTAATTTAAAGTGCCAGCTCAGTTATAGTTTACACTCTGGACCCCCTGGAGGATGTAGCAAAGGAGAGAGTGCCATTATGAACAATGCTGCACATCTTTTCTTTGACACACTGAGTACTTTCAGCCAACGAATTATTCAGTAGAAGTATGTCAACAAACACTCCAGGAGCTCCTTTATACCAACAGCAATACAGCTGCATAATGCCTGACTGCGACTGCCAAGTCTGACTTTTTCTTTCTTTTTATTACTTTATAATCAAACCAAATTGTGTTCAAACGAAAGTATGTGTGTATATTTATTTATCTACCTATAGATAAATGGACTATAACTCCAGGCATTCCCTGCTGGTTCCGGAATGGGCACCAATATGGAGGGCTGCTGCCATCTATACTAGCACCTGGGAGGAATAAACATCCCTCAGAGACTGTCCTTCCCTGACCTCTTTTATCCCAACCAGGAAAGGTATTAAGCATATGTCTGGTCAGGACGCCTGTCAGTTTGTTTGGGGCGTCCCTCCCAGGTAAGGAACCATCTCCTCTGGTTGGGATGTCCATCCATCCATTAGAGCAGCCTTGTCCAGGTGTGACATCCTTCCCTCTCTTGGCCGGGATGCCACTCTGGGCCTCCTGTCTGGGTAAGGCATTTTCCCAACTTCTTGCCAGAATGCCTGTCCATCCCGTGTGCCTCCTACAGCAACAAGAGGTCTGAGATTTTTAAACAGGATTTTAAGAAGCTTTTTAGCCTTCTCCAGTCCAATCCCATCCTATGGAAGAGGATATGGGCATTTTAGTCATACTCTGAACCTGCAAAATTGATATCAGGTGACTTCTCCTTCATCCAATTAGTCTTTATTAAAAATTTTATCTTTTCTGGAATCAAACTCCTTTTTTCAGGAATGACTGAATTCACCCAACTATCCTAGGTGCTCTGCGGTGGGTTGGTGCCCTGCCCAGGATTGGTTCCTGCCTTGCGCCCTGTGTTGGCTGGGATTGACTCCAGCAGACCCTCGTGACCTGTGTTCAGATTCAGTGGGTTGGAAAATGGATGGATGGATCCTAGGTGCTCAAGTTTTAATAAACAATGCATTTTATTTAATGTTGAAGAGCTCTATGAAGTGACTGATCTCCTACGATTTTGACAAGCCTCTCTATCATTCGTGGTATAATCACTGCTAGATCAAATAAACATTATAATGTAATGCACAAAAATGATTTTGCAAAACCAGCTAGCCTCCTAAAAATGTAGTGCACATCACCTTAAAGAAGCTTAATTTTTTTGCACACTCCATTCCCTCCTTGTCTGTTATGAAGTTTACACTATCCATCCATCCATTTTCCAACCCGCTGAATCCGAATACAGGGTCACGGGGGTCTGCTGGAGCCAATCCCAGCCAACACAGGGCACAAGGCAGGAAACAATCCTGGGCAGGGTGCCAACCCACCGCAGGACACACACAAACACACCCACACACCAAGCACACACTAGGGCCAATTTAGAATCACCAATCCACCTAACCTGCATGTCTTTGGAATGTGGGAGGAAACCGGAGCGCCCGGAGGAAACCCACGCAGACACGGGGAGAACATGCAAACTCCACGCAGGGCGGACCCGGGAATCGAACCCAGGTCCCCAGATCTCCCAACTGTGAGGCAGCAGCGCTACCCACTGCGCCACCGTGCCGCCCAAGTTTACACTATTGAACATAAAATCACTCTCTAGTAAGAGCTTTTATATTAGTGGTTTTATTTCTTAATATTGTCTACATTTTCTGTTTCTTACTGAATGCTGGCTCTCATCCATTGTCTCAGCTTCACTTATTAAGGCTTCTCCTCCAGATTATAGCTTCTTATTTTCTGAGAGACAAGGCAAGAAAGGGGGTGTATTTGCAACTGTCTTTTCTAACTTGTTCAATGGCACCAGATACACTTTTGTGTGAGAACCTGAGTTTTAATATTGATGGCTCTATGTTTCTGAAAGTTTGACCATCAAAAATCTTGGAGTGATTTTTGAAACTTGTCTCACGTTCCAATCTCATATCAAGGCTGTTAGCAAGAAAGCATTTTTTTCATCTTAGTAATATTGCAAGAACTATCTTTGCATGACACTGAAAAATTAATTCATGTATTTGTTTCTTCTATACTGGCCTTCCTTATTGTGCTATTAGAAGTCTTCAGCTTGTTCAGAATGCTGCAGCTAGAATCCTGACAAAAACCAAAAAAAAAGATCTTGTAACACAGCTATTTATATACCTAAATTTAGAGGCATGTCTTTCAGAAAATAAAAAAAAATTGGATGGGTATAAACGTTCAGCTCTGAAATGGTGATAAAACAGAGTTATTGGTTGTTAGACTAACCAAATATGGAAAATTGAGTGCTTGAGTGTTAGTATTGATGGCTGTTATATTCCTGAAAGTTCAACCATCAAAATCTTGGGAGAGATTTTTGATATTTGTTTCACATTACAGTCTCCCATCAGGGCTATTACCAAGACAGTATTTTTTCATCTTATAATATTGAAAGAATCCAATCTATTCTTTATTTGTGTGATGCTGAAACATTAATACATGACTTTGTTTCTTCTAGACTGGTTTATTGCAGTGCCTTTTTCTTCAGTATTTGAATGAAAACTTGAATCAGATAACATTAGAAGCCTACTTCATATATATTAAAACTATCTAGATAGATTGATATCTCACAAGATTGATTGACTTTATTTTTTTCACTGGGCAATTACACTGTTCTTCAGCCAACATAGAAAAGGTACATGCAGAACCATCAAGATGAACTAGTAACATAGACAGATAAATAAATAAACATATATCCAAACTCCAGCTAAAATAAACACATTAAAATGGATTACAAACATAGTCTGGGCAGAAATTGTGTTAGCACATCTTGCGAGAGCAGATGAAAAAGGCCTCCTTAGAGTAAAATGGTTCATTAGTCTAAGAAATCACCCTGGCAAGGTTAGATGTAACCATCTGACAGTGTGTGTAGGAGCAGGCTAGGATAGAGCTCAGCCTAAGATTGGAGACACAGAAGTACACCACATGCAGGTTACAATCTGTAACTATCTGCTTGGGAACAGAAGGTTCTAGTTTTGTTTTCTGCTATGAGAAGGGTATATTTGTGTCTTTGTAATTCAGAGGTCCTTGGTTCACATTTCAAGAGTGGCTACTTGGTATATACATGAACTTTTCCTTCCAGCTAGGTGAGACCTAAATAAAAGGGAAACCTTCATAACTGTGCCAACAATGTAGAAATAAATATAGTCCACTTTTAGTATATAAGATCTAAGGTCTAAACCTGTTATGGAGTTCTTCGGTTCTACTAGTAGACGACTGATGTTTTTCCAACATGCCTTCTCATGCTGGGTACTATTTTCTGGCCTTATCCGTTTAGGAGTTTAATTTTGTCATCATTTTCAATTAATTTGAAGGTACAGTATTTTACCTTTACTCTTAAAGATTAAATCTGTTATGTTGATGCCCAGTGGAATATTAGAAGGATATCTCTTGTATAGGTGAATATTTTACCATGTTTGAACTTTGTTTTTCATAGTTAGGTCCATAAATATTTGGACAGAGGCAACTTTTTTCTAATTTTGGTTCTGTACATTATCACAATGAATTTTAAATGAAACAACTCAGATGCAGTTGAAGTGCAGACTTTCAGCTTTAATTCAGTGGGGTGAACAAAACGATTGCATAAAAATGTGAAGCAACTACAGCATTTTTTTAACACAATCCCTTCATTTCAGGGGCTCAAAAGTACTAGGGTGTTGTACCGTATTAGCCATTATGAATGTAGAGAAAAGCCAAGCAAAATGACACCTTTTATTGACTAACTAAAAAGATTACAATATGCAATCTTTCGAGGCAACTCAGGCCCCTTGATTACATCTTGCCTGAAGAAAGGGCCTGAGTTGCCTCGAAAGATTGCATATTGTAATCTTTTTAGTTAGTCAATAAAAGGTGTCATTTTGCTTGGCTTTTCTCTACAGGGGCTCAAAAGTAATTAGACAAATTAAATAACTGGAAATAAAATGTTCATTTCTAATACTTGGTTGAAAACCCTTTGCTGGCAATGACAGCCTGAAGTCTTGAACTCATGGATATCACCAGTTGCTGGATTCCCTCCTTTTTAATGCTCTGCCAGGCCTTTACTGCAGCTGCTTTCAGTTGCTGTTTGTTTGTGGGCCTTTCTGTCTGAAGTTTAGTCTTCCACAAGTGAAATGCATGCTCAATTGGGTTAAGATCAGCTGACTGACTTGGCCATTCAAGAATTTTCCACTTCTTTGCTTTAATAAACTCCTGGGTTGCTTTGGCTGTATGTTTTGGGTCAATGTCCATCTGTATCATGAAACACCGCCCAATCAATTTGACTGCATTTAGGTGGATTTCAGCAGATAGTATTTCTCTGAACACCTCAGAATTAATTCGGCTGCTTCTGTCCTGTGTCACATCATCAATGTGTCCCAGTGCCACTGGCAGCCATGCACGCCCAAGCCATCACATTGCCTCCACCGTGTTTTACAGATGATGTGGTATGCTTTGGATAATGAGCTGTTCCACGCCTTCTCCATACTTTTTCCTTGCCATCATTCTGGTAGAGGTTGATCTTGGTTTCATCTGTCCAAAGAATGTTTTTCCAGAACTGTACAGGCTTTTTTAGATGTTCTTTAGCAAAGTAAAATCTAGCCTTTCTATTCTTGAGGCTTATGAGTGGCTTGCACCTTGCAGTGCACCCTCTGTATTTACTTTCATGCAGTCTTCTCTTTATGGTAGACTTGGATATCGATACGCCTACCCCCTGAAGAGTGTTGTTCACTTGGTTGGCTGTTGTGAAGGGGTTTCTCTTCACCATGGAAATGATTCTGCGATCATCCACCACTGTTGTCTTCCGTGGACGTCCAGGTCTTTTTGCGTTGCTGAGTTCACCAGTGCTTGCTTTCTTTCTCAGGATGTACCAAACTGTAGATTTTGCCACTCGTAATATTGTAACAATTTCTCAGATGGGTTTTTTGTGTTTTCGCAGCTTAAGGATGGCTTCTTTCACCTGCATGGAGAGCTCCTTTGACCGCATGTTGTCTGTTAGCAGCAAAATCTTCCACATGCAAGCACCATACCTCAAGTTAACTCCAGGCCTTTTATCTGCTTAATTGATAATGACATAACGACGGACTTGCCCACACCTGCCCATGAAATAGCCTTTGAGTCAATTGTCCAATTACTTTTGAGCCCCTGAAATGAAGGGATTGTGTTAAAAAAAAATGCTTTAGTTGCCTCACATTTTTATACAATCGTTTTGTTCACCCCACTGAATTAAAGCTGAAAGTCTGCACTTCAACTGCATCTGAGTTTGTTTCATTTTAAATTCATTTGGTAATGTACAGAACCAAAATTAGAAAAAAGTTGTCTTTGGCCAAATATTTATGGACCTAACTGTATCCCGATATACAGCCCCCAAGTAATTTTTGTTTAAGAATTTGGATATGAGTTGTAGACGTATTATTTAGAACAATAAATACCCCAGAATATAATTTGACAGCGTTTCACTTTAGTGGCTGTCATTTCACTTACTAATTTTGATCTTTCAAATTTCCTTTTTTCAATGGAGGAATTTGTTAGGCTCTTCAGAGTCTTGAAGACTCACATTTCATATTTAGTTATACAATATGTCAACATTTGTGCCGCTTTGGCTATAAGACTTGTTTTTTATGGTTTAAATCAAAAATATTTAAGTTACTTTATTATTGTCATAATAAATATGGTCAATCATGGGTCACTGCCTAAAATATTGAATTAAGAAAATATTGGGTTATTTTTGTATATGAATTTTTCCACCATATAGTGTAAACATTTTCCATTTTCTGAGTGATATGGTTGTAAAATATGATTTTGGCTAACATCTTTAATGATAAATGATTTACTTTCTTTCAAGTTTTAAAAATTCTGCCAGCCTGAATCATCATTTTTTCCTATTAGACTTTCCCTTCAGAATATAAAATGTATTTCAAAAGATCGCAAATGCAGGACATAATTTTCCACACATCTCAACTTAGGTTTAGGTTTGTTTATTTATTTATATAGTACCTTTAAAACAACTAAAAGTTGACCAAAGTGCTTTACATAGAATAAGTAAGAAATAAAAGCCTAATAAAGAATTTCATATATACGGTATATATATATATATATAATAATATATATATAATATATATATATATATATATATATGAATTCTATATATTTCATATATAGAAAATATACGTGATGTGAAAGTGGTGTGGTATGATTCACCCAGAACATGTGGCCCAGTGAGGCTGGAGCTTGAGTACAACACTCACAGGTTGAATAATGCCCTGGAAACATTTTGGACAATTGATAAGGAATGATTGAATGCTTTGGGCATATGAAGGTAGAGTCTATTCTGTGCATGACTGCCTTCCATACCTTTTCTGAAATATTAAGTGAAAGATCTTTTCCCCAGTGTACCCTGAGGTCTTTAAAAGGAAGGGACTTTAAAATATTTTTATAAATTGTAGAGATGCTATCTGAGTCTTCAAGACTGATCTGTATTTCTTCTGGAATAGGACTAGGTGAGAGGTGAGGAGGACTGGACAGGCTCTGTTTAGCAAAGCTTCTAGACTGAAAGTAGTGGAAGAATTGTGTTAATGAGACGTTAAATTCGAAGTGTAATTGTTCGTAGGATACAAAGAAATGATCTTTTTGCAAGTCTCTGAGTGTTTAAATCCCTGACATTTTACAAACATTAAATACAGTTTATGTTTGAGAGGATGGAAAAAGGTGGTTGTCATGTAGAGGTGCAACAGATAAAAGCTTCTCTGTCTTAAAGTGCTTCTTACATTAATTCCATATTCTGAGAGATTGGAGGGAATTTGGATTATTAGTGTATTGGTAATAATTTGTATTAACTGGTGGGCACACAGCAGGGAACTACTACAATATTGTGTTTCCATTGCAGAACAGGCTTGTGTATGTTCATCAATTTGTGTCGATGTCCAAGTCTTTACAGCTTGTATATTTGCTGCTCAGTAATAAAATTGAAAGTTAGGTAGAGTCATGCCACCTTGTACCTTAGGTCTTTGTGGGGCCGTACTTTGAATGCATGAATGTTTCGATTTTCCAAATAAATTAGGTTATTTATTAACAAATCATTTTTTAATAAATTAGATTCAATGTATATGGGGATGTTTTGAAATACGAAAAGAAGCTTGGGAAGGATTGGTCGTCTTAACAATGTGGATTCTCCCTGCTAATGTAAGATGGAGGGTAGATCATCTGTTCATGTCTTGTTTAATTTTTTCCATGCAGACAGCAAAATTTTGTTGAAAAAAAAGTTAATTAGAAGTTAAGTGTCCAGATTGGTCTTATGATATTACAGAAGGAAGCACTTTCTCAATACTTCTGGCTAGAACTTTGAAAGGTATCTTAATGTCATTATTCAGAAATGAGATTTGTTTGTATGATGCACATTGTATTAAGTCCTTATTTTTCTTAGGGAAGATGGTAATTAATGGCTTGGAGAAAAGTTTAAGGTAGCATTTTGTTGTCTCTAGCTTCTATAGATGTTGCTAATAATAGTGGAGCTAACTTATTTGAATGTTTTTTTTTGTTTGTTTTTTTTTTTTGTTTTTTTTTTTATAAAATTCTGCTGGGTAGCTGTCAGGGCTGCTGCTTTCCCCTTTGAAGTGAGTTTATGGCATCTAGTAATTTTGAAAGTGTCAGGAGTTTATTCAATTCCTCAGCACTGAGTTTCTAGTTGTGATATTTGTAAAGAATCAGAAAAATCATTGGGTTGTGTCTTATCTTATTTAAACTGAGTATAATATAAGGACGTGTAGTACTTTCTAAATGTGTAAGTTATATTATTTTGGTCAATAATTGTATCTCCGTCTATGTTAGTAATTGCTGTTATTGCATTGCTGACTTCCTACTTGTGGATTTGTAGGGCTAAGATCTTATTGGCCTTCTCTCTGTGTTCATAATAATGATATCACGATTTAAGGAGGTGCTGTTGTGTTTCTTTAGTAGTAAAGAGTTTTAAATTTTATTGCAAAATCTGTCTTTTCCTATAAAGTGCTTCATTTGGAGACCTGGGGCCTCATGTATAACGCCGTGTGTAGAATTCACACTATAACATGGCGTACAGACAAAAGCAGAAATGTTCGTACACACAAAAAAATCCAGATGCATAAATCTGTGTGAATGGCAACTTCCACATTCTTCTGCTACATAAATCCCGGTCAGCGTGAAAAGTAACGCACATGCATGCGCCTGCTGTCCCGCCCCAACTCCTCCCAGAATTATGCGTCTTTGAATATGCAAATCAATATAAATAGCCCTTAAGCTCAGCCTTCTATGAAAAGACAATTGCAAAAGCACGGGGGAAAATAAAAGAATTTCAGCGAATACAAAGTGGAGGCAATTAAAAACTTACTGTTTGTTGGTTTAAACAGTGATATAATAAAAAAAAGGAAGCTGATCGAGTGACAGAGTGTCAGAGAAACTCGAAAGCTCAAGTTCACAAAGATGCAAAGTGCCCGAAATAAAAAAGAAGCGGTCAGATATCAAAGTCACTGTGAAAAGGCGAGTCATAGCCCACTGTCTGAGTGTCATATGAAAGCTTATTAGGGTACAGAGAAAAGAAAAAAAAAAATAGGGACACAGTGAAAAAAAAGCTCGAAATGCCAACTTTAATCTTGAAATTTCCACTTCGATCACATAGTTTATTTTGTCATTAAAGTAGAACATCATAAACTTCATCTTTAAATCATTCAATTTACTAGTTTCTCAAATACCATCATAACTAAAGTAGCATGCTTTGTTTTGTATTGCATCTTCTATGTGCTCTATGTGTGTGAACCACTACATGGTTCTTAAACTGACTTTCTTTTCCTCCGACAGGACACAGAATCCATTACATTCGTGATATTAAAGCTCTCTGAATAATTAAAATACTGAGATGTATACTTGATATCATTTTCATGATGATAGGAATTAAAGCATGTTATTAAACATGGGAAAACACGGTGGCACAATGATAGTGACGAGCAACGCCTCATCCACAGATTGTTCCTGCCTCCCGCAAGATGCTTGCTGTGCCGCTTGTGACCGTCGTTGAAATAATTTATTGCAGCAGTACTGTTTCTTTCAAACGTACTAACCCCCAATTCCTGTCCTTCCTTTTCTTTCTCCAAGTAACCAATCGCCACACAATCAGCTCTGTAATAGATGTTAAGCCATCTGTAAGCTCAGAACGCCGATTCTTCAAAACCTTTAAGGAACATTGAAATATCTTCGTAGTACATGTTTAATTATTCTGTCCCATCTGTCTTTCCAGTGTCGTGCCAGCCCCAGCAAGAATACAGCGCGAGGCTGGAACTATCCCTGAACTAGTTAGCGCTGCGCCACTGTGTCCTCACATGTTTAATTATTAGCAATATAAATTATTCAAATGACGTTAACATTTTATTTGTATAATGTAATAAACATATTTTGCTGCATTTCTTCTTAAAAATGATATTGTCATCATCTGTAAATACGCGCTTTATAAAGTGGCGCAGGTTGTGCAATATTATAACTGTTCGCAAGTTTACTGTGAGGTAATTGTACTTCTAAGTACAAACAGTTCTACAAGGAGCACTTGATGGACTGATTGAGTGCGTTTATAGTTCTTGGGATGAAACTGTTTCTGAACCGCGAAGTCCATACAGGAAAGACTCTGAAGCGTTTGTCGATGAGAGCAGTTCAAATAGCGAATGGCTGAGGTACATATGCTTGATTCTGTATACCGGTAATTCTCTTTCCGATCAGCTGCTCCGAGTGGTGCAGTGAGAGTAATATGGAAAAAGATGATCCGCTGTGGCAACCCCTAACGGGAGTAGCTGAAAGTAGAAGAAGGTGCAGTGAGAGTAACAACACTAAAGCAGCTATGGTATTTAGAATAGTTTGGCCATTCTGTGGACCATTATATTGTTACAGGTTAATTACAATCAGATGCCTGAAACTAATGAACAATATGCGGTTAATTTCAGTGTATTTGATAAAGCCGGCGTTGTGTTAATAGGGATAAAAAAGAAATAGCATTGTGCTCGTTCTCTCATTTAGCTCCCCTAAACAGCCCCCACACAAAATTTTGCCTGTGCAAGTGAGGCAAACGACACTTTGCAAAATCCAAGTCCTCTGACAAACCAAGAAGCAGAGCATATCTAGAGCGAAGCAACTCCCCCCGTAGTGGTGTAGAGAAGAGAAGGTTAAAACTGAGATATCTTGTGAAGGTAATACTGTATAATAAACCAAGGATATGATCTTAAACAGTCCCAATACAAATAATAAAAAAAAGCTGGTTACTTTATGGTAGCCAAAGCGTACATATAATTGATGGAAGAAATTTCAATATAATAACCGAAGCTTACACACAAAAAAAAATATGTCAATACCTAGTTACTAAGTGGTAACAAAAATGTACATATATTTATCCAAAATGTAGCCATAAGACATAAGTAGCCAAATTGTACATATAATTAATGAAAGACATGTCAGTATAATAATTGAAGCCTATAAAAAAAGAAAGGGATGGCTGAAAAAGAAAAAAATATATAATATATAGTTACAGCAAATGTCACATTACAAACGGTCCGTGTTGCCAGCTTCATGTAGAATCTTCTTTGCTTTGCCCAAACACGGTGTGACTCATGATCATGTATTGAAAAGAATGTTGGGATCAGTCTTCTTAGCTCTTTATTTGCTTCATCCGGAAAAGTAAAAATGTAAAACCGATCTGCAATAACCACTTTCAGTTTGGCAGGGTACAAGACGCTGTATATTTCAGCTCTGCTCAGGCGCTGTTTAATGCTATGGAATGTGGCATGTTTAGCAGTTGTTGCAGGGGAGAAATCTGGAAAAATACAAATGCAGTTATTTTAAATCATTATGTCCTCAAGTGAATAAAAGTGTTTTTTTTAGCAAAAACTTAAAACTATGAATTGTAGTAACCGACCTTATTTCTAAGGTCAAACCGTTCCACTGTTTAGGACCAGCCACCACAAAGGCTTAACCCCTCCCAACTTCAATCATGCACCTTGGACAGTAAGCAATAGCTAATTTGAAGACCTAAGCTGCCTGGCTGACAAGTATGGATTAAGAACAGCAGCTAAATAAGATGGAGCTGACTCATGTAGGGGTTTAAAAGCAAGCACTAAAATGTTAAAATTCACCCTGTAGCTAATAGGGAGCCAGTGAAGATAGGCCAACACCAGAGCGATGTAATCCCTTTTGTTACTGCTGGTCAAAACTCTAGCAGACAGTGTCATACGGGATATCCCAACATACAGTCCCGGTAAGACGTCACAAAAGCATGAATGAGCTTAAAGCTAGATGAATTATTTATACAATATTTTTTTCCTCATATTTTGTTTTAGATGTTCTGGGAGAAGGAGTCTAAATTGTGACCCTCAGTTGGATCAGAATAGTAGTTGAAAGTGCAGCTGCATTTTTCCTAAATTACCAAAGTTCCACAGCTTTTAGTTTGCTTCACAGGATGGTTCTGGCAGTAGTGTGACACGTGTTGAAATAATTCCACAGCCCAAGTATCTTTGTTTTAAAAGTTTTAGTAAAATTCAAAGCAAAAAGTTCACACAAAAAATAGAGGAAAAAACTAATATTACATAAAAGAAAACTTTTTGTTTAAGAAAAGTTCTGTTTAAGGCTTATTTATCTTGCTTCTTTTCTCTATGTTTAGTCAAACAATCTTACTTTATTTGCAAACTTATCTAACAGTCCATGCTAGCAGTAAGATTATCTCATAACTGGCTTAATTAACACTCTGTTTTACGGATATAGCTAACAAAGCTTAATCTCATGTTAACTTATAGGGGGTTAAAGGGCTATACCATATTCTATATTTATAATATGAGAAAATTATATTCTATTGGAATTAAGCAAACATTTGTATGAATTTAATATTAAGCATTAACTTTCCATGATTGGCTCTTACAGGAAGAATGTTATCTTTGTCTAAAATTGCTTGTGTACATTTCTTAATACATTTTCACATAAGACCATTTCATAAATACCTTTATAAGACACATAAAGGATAAGGATTGTCAAATAGATACATGATTGAATAGGACATGATAGGTACTGTACATATAGCCGTATATTTTGGGACTACCAGTTTGTTTCGAAGCTTTCATCCCATGCTGTAAGAATCCCCCCAAGGACTACTTGAAATGGATATTCCTGTCTTCAGCTTTGTTATTTTTAGTTGTTGACACCATCTTCACTTCAACTGCTTCAAAGCGATGCTCATTGTTGTCAACCCGCAACCCTCACCGTAGCTAAGAGGATTATATTGAAGGGATAATTTGAATCAGAGATGGATTTCAAATCTTTATGACTCCTGTATGATTTGAACATTTTGATGTTATCGTTCATGGTGCTAGTGCCTCCACATTGTTATCTTTAGACTAGAGTCATTAATTTGGTTAGAAAACTATTTAAATATCAGATTTGTATTTTTATATTAACAGAAGGTTTTACTTTTGTAAATAAAAATATCTGTTTTTGTGAATAACATTGATAAATGTTGTCATTCCTGTAAGTTATACTTTTGTATATGGAAAAGACTACTTTTTATGGTATATGTGATGGTAGACATAATTGAAATGTGCCTTAAGCCACAAAAACTTCATCTTATCATCTTGTAATAAGTGCTTATCTCATCACTTGTTGTTTGCTCCAGTAATAAGATGTTTAATTTCTCCTCCCTTCCTCCAGGCTATTTTTGTTGTCATTCATAATCCTCCTATGTGGTTTGTAAATGTCAGTTTTCCAAATTTATGAAACATATCCAGAACCTTATGCTGAAATCACAAGGTATAGAAAAAGACTTTGTGTACCGAATGTAACTTTTGCTAACTTTAAGTCACATTTAGTTGCTCCATCACACCAAATGTTAAAATTGCTTCAAACTAAATTAGAGTCAAAGAAGATTTAAAGAATGTAACATTCTTTGTTTATTGTTTTGTTTTGGCAGAATTGGTTTTATATTTTTATTTGTTCTGTTATTTCAAAATACTAAATGATTGTTCTGAAATGGCTTAAAACAGAATACCTTGTGATCCAGAGGTTCACAAAACACAAAAATAAACCGCACCACGTGATTCGTAATTTTTTTTCCTGCATTGTTTTCTCATTATTTATGTATTTGGTAAATAAGAAACCACAGGCAGATAGCAAGGTACCAAAAGAACAAAGAACTGTCAACTTTTATAAGAATTTTTTATCAGTAAAGTTTTTCTGTGCCCTACCACTACACATTTCAGAATTCATTCTCATTTTGAAAACATTAATCTTATGCCTTGTTATTTTCCAGACAGTTTGTGGTGTGCTTTTTAACATTACTTTGAGACTCCTTAACAGCTGAAAGCTAACTGAGAAACGATTATAGACACCATATAGGGCCTCCCTATTAAAACACCATCTTTTGAGTAAAACCTGGGACTGAATACAATGTTTAAAGGTCTGAAAGCATGCATGAATATCCAAGACTTAACCCTCCCCTTATATTTGGTGGCATACTATATGAATATCCTGTATATTCAGATAGCAGGTTAAATATAATAACTGCAGTTGCTGGATCTTGTCACCTTGAAAGCATCTGATTACACAACTATTTAATCACAGAGGACAATGGATTTTACAACTGCATCATAACTTTTCAGCACAGTTTCAAATTCCTAAACTATTGCAAACTTGTTGCATTTTGACAACATATTAAAGTGCTGCATGACAGTGAGAGTCTGTATGAGTGCCTTGGTTAGTTCCACCATAATCTTGGCCATTGCTTTTTCCATCAGACACACAAGCCTGTCTTCTGTTTCCATATTCCAAGACACCTCTCATTGGTTGTCAGCTTAAGACCAAGGCTGTGTTAGAAATGGATGTGCCTATTGGCCAGTAAGACGTGAGTATTTTTAAGCTATAATCGCATTGCCTTGGGATGGGCATCTCTTATATATACAGTTATGTCCATAAATATTTGGACAGAGACAACTTTTTTCTAATTTTGGTTCTGTACATTACCACAATGAATTTTAAATGAAACAACTCAGATGCAGTTGAAGTGCAGACTTTCAGCTTTAATTCAGTGGGGTGAACAAAACGATTTCATAAAAATGTGAGGCAACTAAAGCTTTTTTTTAACACAATCCCTTCATTTCAGGGGCTCAAAAGTAATTGGACAAATTAAATAACTGGAAATAAAATGTTCATTTCTAATACTTGGTTGAAAACCCTTTGCTGGCAATGACAGCCTGAAGTCTTGAACTCGTGGACATCACCAGATGCTGGGTTTCCTCCTTTTTAATGCTCTGCCAGGCCTTTACTGCAGTGGCTTTCAGTTTGCTGTTTGTTTGTGGGCCTTTCTGTCTGAAATTTCTCTTCAACAAGTGAAATGCCTGCTCAATTGGGTTAAGATCAGGTGACTGACTTGGCCATTCAAGAATTTTCCACTTCTTTGCTTTAATAAACTCCTGGGTTGCTTTGGCTGTATGTTTTGGGTCATTGTCCATCTGTATCATGAAACACCGCCCAATCAATTTGACTGCATTTAGCTGGATTTGAGCAGACAGTATGTCTCTGAACACCTCAGAATTCATTCGGCTGCTTCTGTCCTGTGTCACATCATCAATAAACACTAGTGTCCCAGTGCCACTGGCAGCCATGCAGGCCCAAGCCATCACACTGCCTCCACCGTGTTTTACAGATGATGTGATATGCTTTGGATAATGAGCTGTTCCACGCCTTCTCCATACTTTTTTCTTGCCATCATTCTGGTAGAGGTTGATTTTGGTTTCATCTGTCCAAAGAATGTTTTTCCAGAACTGTGCTGGCTTTCTTAAATGTTCTTTAGCAAAGTCCAATCTAGCCTTTCTATTCTTGAGGCTTATGAGTGGCTTGCACCTTGCAGTGCACCCTCTGTATTTACTTTCATGCAGTCTTCTCTTTATGGTAGACTTGGATATCGATACGCCTACCCCCTGGAGAGTGTTGTTCACTTGGTTGGCTGTTGTGAAGGGGTTTCTCTTCACCATGGAAATGATTCTGCGATCATCCACCACTATTGTCTTCCGTGGACGTCCAGGTCTTTTTGCGTTGCTGAGTTCACCAGAGCTTGCTTTTTTTCTCAGGATGTACCAAACTGTAGATTTTGCCACTCGTAATATTGTAGCAATTTCTCAGATGGGTTTTTTCTGTTTTCACAGCTTAAGGATGGCTTCTTTCACCTGCATGGAGCGCTCCTTTGACCACATGTTGTCTGTTCGCAGCAAAATCTTCCACATGCAAGCACCACACCTCAAATCAACTCCAGGCCTTTTATCTGCTTAATTGATAATGACATAACGACGGACTTGCCCACACCTGCCCATGAAATAGCCTTTGAGTCAATTGTCCAATTACTTTTCAGCCCCTGAAATGAAGGGATTGTGCTAAAAAAAAATGCTTTAGTTGCCTCACATTTTTATGCAATCGTTTTGTTCACCCCACTGAATTAAAGCTGAAAGTCTGCACTTCAACTGCATCTCAGTTATTTCATTTAAAATTCATTGTGGTAATGTACAGAACCAAAATTAGAAAAAAAGTTGTCTCTGTCCAAATATTTATGGACCTAACTGTATTTCTCTTCTGGTTCGTCCTGCTTCCACTTCAAAACCAGTCCCGCCCACACGCAGCCAACATGGCATTTCTCGATTCCTATTCGTCGCCTTCCACGTCATGCACTATACTGGCCTGCTGAGCGTAATACATCCAACAAGTACTCGAGGTGCTGTCACGACGGTAAAGTAGCTTTACCACCCTTGCGGGAGCTACCTGTGTCTTTACAACAGCTTCTTACACAGCAAACATCAGAAACTAAAAATTATCGTGAACACATTCGAGAATACAACTCTAGCGTTTGCTTCCATGGGTGCACAGATAACTCAACCTCCTGGCCACGGACCATAGTGTTTTAAAATACACGGGCAAATTTATCACCAAATCTCTCCACTATACGCTAACACTTCTACCTCTCCAGGATATGGACAGTCGTATGTTTTTGACATAGTGCAAGCTACTGAAGTACGCTTACAAAATAAAGCAAATTCTGCATGCAGCGAAAATGTACTTCTCCAGCTAGATTCCATGCTCAGAACCATCAACCCCTTCGCTAAATCATACAAATACATGCATGAAATCGTTCAGTCCAATCCAACAGCATCTGTACAAATGGTTTTCAAGGCAACCCCTAGGCAGGATTAACGACGATACAATGCCCCGACATTGCAGCGATTTTCATTGGAGAAGATGGCGAAACGTCTGCCAAAAGGGACATTTGCATCTCTCCCATAGGCAACTCCTGTAAACAGATTTCCACGCTCAATATGAATTGCGATCCTATGGTTTACCCACATTTATTCCCTTATGGAGACATTGGCTGGGACAAAGATTTACAACATGTTCCCGATAAAAGAACCGCCAAGCGAATGAGGCTTACTCAATGCCAATTTTACGCGTACAGATTAGGAATGAGGAATACATATAGTATTTTGCACTCCAGCGGCAAACTATTCCAACAGTACGTCGTAGATGCGCATGTTAAAACAAAAGGCGCACGTCTCAATTATCTCAGATTACATCAACAAGATCTGTGCATGGAACAATACAAATGACTTTCAGACGCACTGCATGCAAACGCTGAAAATAACAACATACATGTAGGCAAAATTATCATATTACCGTCTACATTTCCAGGAAGTCCAAGATACATGCAACAGAACTATCAGGATGCCATGGCCATAGTACGTAAATTCGGAAAGTCTGATTTATTTATCACTTTCACATGTAATCCTGCTTGGCCGTGATTCTATATGCACACGGCGTCTTTCAAGAAGTATTTATTTCTTCTTGATTTCTGAATTCCTTTCTCGCCGTTTTCCGTTCCTGTTCTTACACTGCCGTATGCTACGGCAGGCGTCGACTAGTTCAGATGATTACTGTTTTTCACATGCAGTGTTATGGAGCTTTTAGGGTTTGGTTAAAGAGTTATTAAAACAAAATTTTTTCAGTTGTCCCTTCACGTGAGGTGTTGTGTCAGAAATTTAGTCACACCCACAAAGCTTTGGAATAAAAGGAAAAATATCCAAATTGAATGCATTTGGAGGCCTTTGATTTCATGCAAACAGCATCATGGCTGATATGGGTTCAGAGTTTCAATTATTTCCATGTTGCTATAAAGCTAAGCAAAGGATAGGGAAGGTGAAGTGCAATTGAATTCAATCCTATATGCAATGGGCAAAGATGCCAAGGTTAGTGCATTCATATTTGTAGAAGCTTCTATTGCAAATATTTAGAAGGCTGTTGTCAGTAAATTTGAAAAGCATATTGAACAAGTAGAAAGTTATACATGAGAAGGCTTTCTTTTACTAGCGGAAACAAAAAAATTGGAAAAATGAATCCTCTCTAACCCTAGCTTTTCTTGTCAAAACTTTAGTTGTTTCTATACTTAAAGTTGCTTTACTTCGTCTTCAGTATGTTCTAAATGTAGGGCACTGCACATTCAATAGAGGACGTTGTCTTTCATGTAGAAAACCATGTGCCCCCCATGCCTTACACTCAGCAAGGCAGTTCTCTAACTGAAGCTAATCTATAGTCAGAGAGGCTAGAAATAGATTATACCAATTCAATTCAACTTGAGGGGGTTATAAGAACCTCCCACAGTCACTATGCACTAATGCCTAGCAAATGGCTCTTACATAGATGGTGCAGTGATAAGAACTGCTGTCTTATAACCAACAGGTTGCAGGTTCGAGTCCGTGTGCTCCTCATTTTGAGTAGTGAGCTGCTATTGTCATTACTATATAATAAAAGCATGCATTTGATTTGAGCCTGTAACACCCGGTGTAAATTTTGGCTACTTGTAAAAGCTAACGCTTTTTTTTTTTTTTTTATTCAGTTTTTTTTCTGTCAGTGACGTTCACGTAGTACAATGAACTTGCCTGTCCCTCTCTGAGTTGATGGCGTTGATCTCCATTCTTTTCACAAGAGTAGTGATGACAACAGTGGGTGCTGTGGTTGATGCCTGCACAGAACTATTTATTGTACCCTCAATCAAAGATACAATGCCCCATGACCGCTATCAGACTAGACCAAGGCAGAACCATAACAACAGACAGCTTCTGCATAGCACTTTCCCTGGCTAATAGACTGCTGCACCACAACACAACTCTGCTTGGCACTATAAAGTAAAATGGGACGGGAACTTCCATCTGCAGCTCAATTCTCTTCAGTACATGCAAAATTCTCCATGCTAGAGTTTAGATCTGGCAGTGCCATGCTGACAGTGAATGCATCAAACCAATAGTATGTTTTTCCTTGCCTCCACTTCACATTCACTGAAATTCTTCTTTTTTCCATGTGGTTTTACCATTGTCTTTTAACAAAACACTGAACAGTAGGGGCTATTTATATTGATTTGCATATTCAAATATTAAAATTTCTGGGAGGAGTCAGGGTGGGACTGTAGGCACATGCACGTGCGTTACATTTCACATTCATTTGGATTTATAAAGGGGAAGTGCGTGGTACTTTGTGTGTGCATAGTTTTAAGCATCTGGATTTGTTGTGAATACGCACATTTCCAGTATTGCCCGTAGGCCATGTTTTAGTGTGAATTCTATGCATGGAGTTATACATGAGGACTCTGGAGAAACATTTAAGTACTAAGTTTACTACAGTGTTTACAGAAATTCAAGAAAAAATTGATGGAAAAATAGAGGAAAATACAAGTAAGTTGGAGAGTAAAATTAGAATATTTGCTGCTCAGTTTGAAGGTGTTAAGCAAACATTTACTACTCACTAAGTGCTCACTGACAAACTGCCTGCACTGGAAGATTGATATAGAAGGAATAACATCAGAATCAAGGGTCTCCATGAAAAACGTGCAAGTCCAAACCCAGTGAAATTCACAGTTGAACTCTGAAATAACTGGAGAGGACTTCAAATTGAACACCGAGATCCCAGCAGCCTACCGTATATATGGATCGAATGTCTCAAATCAGAGAAACCCAATTGTTTGGGTAAAGAAAACTTCATGTCCCTTCTCAGACTGAAAGAGCAGATGATATTTGAAAATAATTGCATTGATATTTTCCTAGATTTTTCCCCTGCAATAGCTGCTAAACATGCTGCATTCGAAAGTATTAAAATTCGTCTACTCAGACGAAACTTGAAAAAGAGCTAAGAATACTGATCCTGACATTGTTTTGAAACACATACCATGTTCTGGTAAGGCAAAGAAGATTCTGCTTGCAACTTTGACCATTTGTAATGTGACATTTGCCATAACCGTACATTGTTCCCTTTTTGGCCAACTAATCTTTTTTTTTTATATATAGAAATTTCTTCCACTGATTATATGCACATTTTGGCAAACGCAAAAATATCACAAGAAAATGTAAAGCTCTTTTTCAACAAAATTTTGCTGTCTGCATGGAAAAAAATAAACTAGACCCTTCACTCTCCATCTCACATTAGCAGGGAGAATCAACAACTGTTTAGATGAACATCCTTCCCAAGCTTCATTTTCTATTTCAAAACATTCCCATATACTTTAACAATTCTTTTTTAAGAAGTTAGTTTCGATCATAACCTCATATATTTTGAATTCGAAAGATCCACAAATCCAAAGGGTGACTCTATAACGACCTAAAGCAGAAGGGAGCATGGCACTACCTAACTTTCAATTTTATTATTGGGTGGCAAATATACAGGCCATAAAGACCTTGGCAGTAACACATATTGATGAATATACACAAGCCTGGCCTGCAATAGAATTAAAATCTTGCAGTACTTCTTTATATTCCCTGCTCTGTGCTCCAGTAAATACAAACCATCGTCAATACACTAATAATCCAATTATCCTTCATTCATTCAGAATACGGATCCAATGCCGGAAGCACTTTAAGACAGAGAAACTCTTATCTGTTGCACCTCTACATGACAACCATTTTTTTCCACCCCCTCAAACATACACAGTATTTAATGTTTGGAAAATGTCTGATTTAAACATTTAGAAACGTCTACATACATAATGTCTTTGCATCGTGCAAGCAGTTCAGCTTCAAATTTAACTTCTCCTCAATACAATTTTTCCACTACTTTCAAGCTAGAAACTTTACTAAATGGAACCTGCCCAATTTTCCTCACCTTCTACCAATATCTACTCCAGAAGAAATATTGATTAGTCTTGAAGACTCAGATAGCATCTCTACAATTTATAAAAACATTTTAAAGTCCCTTCCTTTTAAAGATCCCAGGATACAATGGGGAAGTGATCTTTTACTTAATATTTCAGAAATGGACTGGAAGGTAGCCTTGGATGGAATACACTCTCCCCCATCTGCACAAAGAACACAATCTTCTATCAAGTGCACTTATCTCATTTAAAATTATCCAAAATATTTCCAAGGCAAGATTCAGGCTGCGAACATTGCAATCTAGCTCCAGTCTCGCTGGACCACATTTTTGGGCATGCACCAAAATCTTTGAGGACCTATCAAGCAGCCTTGGGTCACAATCAATCCTAACCCCATTAAGAGCTGTGTTTAATGTACTCCCAGATGGGCTTAAAGTGGAGAAGGACAAACAAATCATAATTGCCTTTACCTCCCTACTAGCACATAGAATTATTTTGCTCAACTGGAAGAATCCCATCCCACCACTTTTAAATCAGTGGGTAACTGATGTCCTATACTGTTTGAAATTGGAAAAAATCTAATTCTCACTTAGAGGATCTGTTCAAATGTTTTTTTTAAACATGGCAGGATCCAATCAATAACATTTTAGAATAGGCTTCTATATCCTCTAAAAAGGATACAGTTCCATGTTGCTTTTAAATATTTGCTTTGTTGGTTGGCTCCTCTTTTTTTGGTTAGGGGTTGAATTTTGGTTTGTTAACTTTGACTTGATTATATTTTTTGATCAGGACCTATAGTAGATAAGACTGACAATGATGAGAAATGGTGTATTATTCTACCCGTGCAAGGCAAGTCAGTCAAGTTTAAAATTAATACAGATGCTAATATCGCCCACTGGATGAAATGTGTATGAACATCCGAAATCCTGGAAGAAAAGTAAACTCTGCTGGAATATTCTTGCAAAGATGGAGAAAAAAAAATCTTTGAATTTATGTTGTGGAAGGGTAAAGAATCTTAATGCAGAGAATGAATGAAATCTCCACAGTTGTTTTTGGAGAGACTGGCTTGCTGAACTGTAAACCAGGCAAAACTGAGCTTAAGTGAGATGCTATAGCATACGGCATAGCCACTCCATGAACAATTCCCTTTCTCTTGCTGCCTAAAGTAGAGGAGGAAATACGTAAAATATAGTTAATAGGGAAATTCAATGAAGTTACTGAGGCAATAGAATGATTTGCCACTATGGTACCACAGGTTAAAAATAACAGCCCTGTCAGAATTTGTGTTGATTTGAAGCATCTAAATCAAGCTGTTATGCAGGTAGGTGAGTGCTTAATTCTTCCAACATTAAAGGACATTGTCCCTTGGCTTTCAGATGCTAGTTTGTTTATCATACGGAGTGTTTCATTAGGTTGTTGGCAAAGTCTGCCCAACCAAGATTTCATAAAGTTGACCGCTTACATAACATCTATAGAAAGTTTCTGAATGTCACACTGCCAGAGTATGTAGGTCTGTCTACTGTTGTAAAAGAGCGGGGCCGTCAGCGAGCACCAAACACGATAATACTGAGTCCTGGGTTCAAATACCATTGCATTTATTGCACACTACATCCTCCAGAAAGTTAACACAGTACAGCACAAAGTTAACACAAAGCACAAGATTCTCTTCTGTCTCTCCTCAATACTTCACACTGCCCTCCTCCATGTTCTCCCAGCTCCGATTCGTTTGATAAAGGAGTGAGGTCCCTTTTTTTTTTTTTTTTTTTTTTTAAGGACCCAGGAGTACTTCCGATGCCAGGGCCTCTGCCCAATAGAAGTATGTCCAGGTCATGTGAAAGTCCATTACAGCAGGGAGCTTGTCTTCCTGCAGCGCCCTCTTGCGGCACCCAGTGACCCCAGCAGGGCTACTCTGCTGGACTACATCTTCCGGCATGCCCTGCTGGCTTCCCACTGGGCACCGATATCCAGGACTGCTGCCATCTATCATGTTGGGGGAGTAAAAATCCCCCAGCAACACCTTCCCTCTTCAGTGGGCTTTCCGTCTATCCCATCTGGTCCTTCCTTCCAGGTCTGATCCCATTCTCCTCCTTGGCCGAGATGCCTGTCTGTCCACTATGAGTCTCCCGTCCAGGTAATTGGCTGGTCTTGGTCTGGACACAAACCCTTCTGACTGCACCTTTGGCATCTGGTATAGTCTTGATGACTCGATTCATTACCCATTAGTGCAGCATCGTCTACCATTAAAACAATGTCCAGTGGTTCAAAATTTCTTCTTGGTGTAAGCCATTTTTGACATTCTTGAAGTATTGTCAAATACTCTTTAGATGATACCTATAGCAGAGGTGCTTCCTCCTCTCTGGCTGCACTTCAGGGGATACTTTCCTTTCAGTCCTTTCTTTTTTCTTTGTGAATACATGGATTTGGGATGTACTTCCATGCACAGGATGCTGCAATATTTTGGCCTGCTGATGTAAAAAGGTAATTAGATCAGCTATGCCTGCCCTTCTGTCTACCCTTTTTTTGGAGTTTGTAGGCAAATAATTCCCATTTATCTTGTAGGAGAAAAGGGCGCTTCGATATTACAGTATGAATATCTGAATTACTGTTGAATTCTTCACCTTTCTCTACCTTAGACAGGCA